>NC_048228.1:79134794-79134954 GCF_002007445.2 Ailuropoda melanoleuca
GTGTGTGTGTGTGTGTGTGTGTGTGTGTGTGCACACACACCACTATTTACTCTTCATGATACCTGGGTAGTTATCAGTCAAGATTCTAGCAGGAAACTAATAGTATACTCAAATGGAATCATTTGAGGCGAGTTTAATAAAGGGGTTATTTTTTTTTAAA
>NC_048228.1:79135022-79135779 GCF_002007445.2 Ailuropoda melanoleuca
CCGGGATCACGCCCTGAGCTGAAGGCAGACACAACGACTGAGCCACCCAGGCGCCCCTAATAAAGGGGTTATTAAGTCAGGTTCTGAAAAAATCCAAAAGAAGAGTGCAGCACCCTCAAACTTGTCACAGTGGGGCTCTGCTTCTGTCACTAAGACTAAAGGGGCGAGGAACCCAGAGAGACAGAGACGGAGGCAGACACGCAGACACGCACACACACACACACTNGCTCTGCTTCTGTCACTAAGACTAAAGGGGCGAGGAACCCAGAGAGACAGAGACGGAGGCAGACACGCAGACGCACACACACACACACACACACTGATAGAATATGTGGGGAGGGCTACCTGATAGGGACTGTGACTTTTAGTCAATGACACAACAGCCTGTGATTGCCCTGAAGAGAGAGTACTTCGCTTTGACTGTTCTCTTTCCCCGATGTGCTGATACTCACCTTGGGTCAAACCCACGGGAGCTAGACGAACTGGAGCTAGAAGGAGGCAGTTCGTAGAGATCGGCCTCCCTGGGTACCAAACAGGGTGGGAAAAACGGAGCGCAGATCTAGAAGCAACCCAAGGGATGAAGCGTAGGTGGCTCAATGTGTCAAACTGGAAACTAAGCGCTAGGGATATATTTGTGTTCAGGACTAGAGAGAAGCAGGTCTTAGTGTTTGGGTCTTAGTGGAACCAGGGTCGGCTATTGGCTCAGACACTGCTAGTAGAATAATGTAATCAGAGAGTTGTTTTAATGAAATCTTAT
>NC_048228.1:79137818-79146646 GCF_002007445.2 Ailuropoda melanoleuca
AACACACACACACTCACACACTGATAGAATATGTGGGGAGGGCTACCTGATAGGGACTGTGACTTTTAGTCAATGACACAACAGCCTGTGATTGCCCTGAAGAGAGAGTACTTCGCTTTGACTGTTCTCTTTCCCCGATGTGCTGATACTCACCTTGGGTCAAACCCACGGGAGCTAGACGAACTGGAGCTAGAAGGAGGCAGTTCGTAGAGATTGGCCTCCCTGGGTACCAAACAGGGTGGGAAAAATGGAGCGCAGATCTAGAAGCAACCCAAGGGATGAAGCGTAGGTGGCTCAATGTGTCAAACTGGAAACTAAGTGCTAGGGATATATTTGTGTTCAGGACTAGAGAGAAGCAGGTCTTAGTGTTTGGGTCTTAGTGGAACCAGGGTCGGCTATTGGCTCAGACACTGCTAGTAGAATAATGTAATCAGAGAGTTGTTTTAATGAAATCTTATACTTGATACCTCTCATTCTGGTCTTCATTCTGGGATGCTTAACGTTGCATATGAAGAGATCTCCTTTGTTCATTCACCTGGTGCTGTTTGAGGACTTGCTGTATGTCCAGAATTCTGCTACTCATTGGCAAAATAACACACAGTCCGTGGGGAAATGAGATCGATGAATCCTAATTCCAATAGAGTGCCAGTAACTTGATAGAGGTGTTCACAGGGGACACAGGAGGCTCAACAGACAGACCTCTCATTCAGAGGAAATGCTGCCTAGCATTTAGTAGGTGTTCAATAAGTATATGCTGAATGATTAAGTCCCAACTTCTATGTCTCTTTAAAAGGAATTTGTGTGAACACTTTCATTTTATGGAAGAGGAAATTAACCCAAACATACTGTAGTGACAGAAGCTTGAGGAGACCCTAGGTTTCCTGGGTCCTAGGCTGAGAAGTTTGTTAACACTAACCACACAGCCTGCCTAGGTTTTTAATGAGGGCTTCATTGCCTAACACAGGTTTGGAAAGAGCTCTTGATCCGTGATATCGGGGAGCACCTGGGTGGCTCAGTTGGTTAAGCATCTGCCTTTGGCTCAGGTCATGATCCTGGGGTCCTGGGATCTAGCCCTACATTGGGCTCCCTGTTGAGTGGGGAGTCTGCTTCTTCCTCTGCCCCTCCCCCCATTCATGTTCTCTTTCTCTCTCTCAAATAAAAAAATACAATCTTAAAAAAATGATACTGGGAAGTTTTTTGGTATTCTTATAACATACAGTTTAATAAATGATTTAAAAATTATTCTCCACTAATTCTTTTCAGGTAATACCTAACATTTTTATGGTAATATTTGTCTTTTTTTTCCTTCAATCTTCAGAATATCCTTCTGAATTCCCCTGGACCATTTGGACTGAACCCTTTTGAAGAATACTCATAATTTCATTTTGGGAATGAGTTAACTAGTAAATATATGGGTACAACTGAGGATTCACAGTAGGAAACAGTAGGAATGCTGACTGAAAACTGGCTCAAGAGCTTTCATTTGACCCATGAGATCAAAGAAACAAGAGTTTTTTCAGGAAGCCATCATAAGTCATGGAAAACAAGCTGATGAAACCCATGGAAACAACAAGGGAATGCTCACTGTCCTTGCTTATCCATCATTATACAGCTTACAGTGGCCCCAAGATTTTGATTTTGAAAGGAACCAAAACCAGGGTCAAGGATGAAAGTCTTTTCTCTCATTCACCCATATTGCAAATTCTGATTTGATGGGTTTTCCTATATAGACGGATTGTTTCTCTTTGGAAATTAAGAGGGCCTGGGTTGTTCGTTTATACATTTGTTTGGATTTATAAATTTTGCAAATTTTGTCTCCTTTTGGCACTGAGGATGTTTTAAAAAATTTCAAAGATACCAAAATAAAATGAATTAAAATGAAATACTAAGTGAAACTTGAATATTTATATCTAATAGCAAAATGCTTCTTCTAATTCTTCTTGGTGTTCATATTTTCATAGCTATCACTGATGTCAAGAACAATTATAGTTATTAATTATAATAAAAACACATATAGACAAGAGGGCTTCTCTTAACATTGAAAAATATAAAAAATATCTTTCCAGAGTTAAGGTAGAATTTAATCTCCTGGCATCATTTTATGGTTACAATTGCTTGTCTGAGCAGATTTCTAGAGTTTAACTGCAGGGTCAGATTTAATTTTAAGCAACCTAATAGGAATGAATGATTCAGCACACAGAGGTTTTTTCCTGGTACTCTTTTTCTTCTCTTTTTGCTAGATCACAAACTGAGATTCTAATCATAATATTTAGGGATTGAAGATTTGGCAAATGGAATTCTAGTAGTCTCACTCTTTATTGTCTCTGTAAACTTGATTAATAGGTGAGTTAGGCTCAGGTCTGGGATTATTCAGCAGGAGTTTAGGGGTAGCTCACTCCATGAGGGACGGATATTATACAATTTCTGAGAGGCCAAATTATTGTTTCCTTGCACATTGCCTATTATGTTTAGACAGATGACTTGAAAATCAATGGGAACTTGGCTTACAAAAGGCATAAATTAAGCTTCAAACTCTGTTAAATTGTGGCAGCTTTCTGGAAGCTAATTTCGCTTATTTATTGAAATAATAGACTTCAAGAGATAGCGTGAAGTGTTCGAACATGTAGATGGCCTGCTGTCTGCCTACAAAGAGTCTATAATCTGGTAGAGGAGACAGGGCATGCATACTACTAGTTATAATGCTAGACAAAGGGGGAGATAAATATCATTACAGGCTCTGCACTTCTTTCTGAGAATTCACAGGCCAGTGAATCATTTCCAGTTGGGGGTAAGCAGGGTAGGCTTTTCAAGAAAGTGGGTGTAAGCAGCATTGAAGATGGTTCTTCTTGATCTTTCAGAAGGGGTCAAACTTCCCAAGTATATACTTTCTTAGCCCCCGTAGCCCTTTTCATATCTGTTATTTACACTTATTTTCATGGTTATTAATGAATTCTGTTGCCCTCTCTAGATGGATTCTGCTCACCATAATATTCCTGGAAGCTGGTACGATGCTTGGTTCACAGAGGTTCTTAATATGTATTTGTTGGATAAGAAACTATTTACTGAGCCTCCTGGATGTCAGGTGCATGGAGACAGGTGTCATTGCCCCTAAGAACTGAGGCCTAAGAAGCTCATCAATTTTCTGATGGTCTCAGGAGTAATATGTGGATTCAGTCCTAGGTTGAAGTATATAGAATATACTTTTGTACCTACTCTGTATTTAATAAAACCAAAACTTACAAAGACAAGCATCATATGAATTGCATTTTCCTTTCTCCCTCTAGCAGTAGATAGCTTCTCTCTGTCTATCTGTCCTTCTCTCTTTTGCTCTCCCAACTCTATTTCTTTCCCTTCATGGAAAACATGGTAGAATAAAGACTTGGACTCAATTTTCTTTCTTTCTTTTTTTTAAAGATTTTATTTATTTATTTGACAGAGAGAGAGACAGCCAGGGAGAGAGGGAACACAAGCAGGGGGAGTGGGAGAGGAAGAAGCAGGCTCTCAGCAAAGGAGTNTCTGACGTGGGGCTCGATCCCAGAGCGCTGGGATCATGCCCTGAGCCAAAGGCAGACGGTTAATGACTGTGCCACCCAGGCGCCCCATGTACTCAATTTTCTGACAATTTATTCTCATAATTTGACTTTTATTGCTTCCTTCTCTGTTTCTTTTTGATTTTACTTCTCTTTTCTGTCTACATCTTTCATAACCATCCCTAACTATCGGTGCTATTCTGATGGGTGGTGACCTTAGGACAATGAGTGGAAGGAAGGTCTCACNTCTTAGGACAATGAGTGGAAGGAAGGTCTCATGTTTTTAAAATCTAAATAAGATATGTTATCAATTAACCTAGAGGTATGACTACCCAAAGATGCATTAAAAACCCCTCTGTGAACTGGAAATCATGTACTTTAGTAAAGACAAAGTAGTCTAGACATTTCTGTGATTTGAAGGACAAAATGAAGTATACCTGCATGGGAAGGGGGCAATCAGAATATTTTGGTAAAAATACACTTCACAAAATCCTCTGGATGAGTTATTTTCTTTCCTGAGAGTTAAGGCTGTTCCCAGAGTGGAATATGGATGTAACATGGCTGCTTACTGGAAGAAAATCATTTCGTGAGCTATCAGTTGAGGTACTTTCATCTGTAAATAGTAACAAGCCCAAGTCAAAATGCCTTAAATGATAAGATGTATTGTCTTACCTGACAGGAATTCTGAAGAGAATGCTTCCAGAATTGGTGAACTCAAGAACTCCCACCGTAATGCACCCAGGTTTTCCCCCCCACTGTCCTCTCTGCCGTCAGCAACTTGCTGGCCTTTGTCTTCAGGTGTTCCCTCGTTTGGTTCCAAGAAGAGAGGAAATGGCAGTGTCACAGCTCCTGCCCAGTGGTCATCACATCCTTATCCCACAATGTCCTTTTTAAGAGTAAAGAAACCTTCATAAGAAGCTTCCCCAGATTTCTCCTCATGTCAGAGCATCTAGAGTTGGATCATGGATGTGCTCTTAAACCAACCAATGATGGAGAGATGGGACCATTGTGACAAATTTAGAAGGATCAAGAATTGCCTGGTTCTTGAGGAGGGGTGATGAACTGACCATCAGAATCAAAACAGGGCTCTGCAAATATGGAAGAAGAGGAAAGACTGGCAGTTGCCTCTATGCATGTGCCTCCTTGATTCCAAGGAGATGTGCAGAGAGAAACCATTGAAAAATAAAACCGTGGCTTGGTTTCTCCCCCAGAACAATCTCTTGAAATGAGCTAAGGCTATTCTTCAAATATGTGTTGTTGCCCAAACTTTCATGATGGGTGTACACAAAGTTGTCATAGTGTCATAATCTCCCTGCAAAGTCTTGTTTATTTTCAGATGGGCTGTAAAAATAGCCCATCTGTTCTCACACGGAAGAGTGATACCCATGTGTGATATTTACAAAAGCAGGTACAACATCCGTAGCGAAGAGTCACATAGTAGGCATTAGCTTTCTTTCATAACCTATGCCACTTTCCTCTTAGGGAATTACCTCTCACCCATGGAATGATGTCTTGATGGGACTGCAAATGAAAGCTCCTTGCCAATCAGCGAAGGGGTGACATGTGGCCAGAGCGAAACCAATTTGACCCTCCATGTCAGGACTTTGATTTATAGGTACGATGATGTACTGGTGGAAAAAAACTGACTTGGGCTTATTCATTCCGGCAGCAGATTTGAGTCATTCCTGCTTTCAGACGCCCCCGTACACCCGGAACTCCCACCAAACTGCCGTGGTTCTGAGCCTGGTTCTCCAACCTTCCCTCTGAGTCTGTGAGCTACCAATAATATCCTTGCAAAAAGATCATTTTCCTGCTTAATTTTCCAGACATGGCTTCTGTTGCCTGCTGAATATAACATCTAACATCTATTTTATTTCGTAAAGTCAGGATGTCTGAGCTGTAGGAAATCTTAGAGATCATCTGGTTAACGCCCTCATTTCACAGCTGAGGAAACCAAAGCCTGGGAGGTTGAGGGTTTCAGCCAAGTTCATTTCACAGATTGTCTGTGACAGAACTGAGATTAAGACAAGGTCTCCTTTACCCAGGATCCTGGAGTCCGCTTTTTATTTTAATTCCTTTTTAGTACAAACCACAGCCTCCTCTGTCTCTTCTCTTTCTCTCTGCAATGCTTAATAGAAAATAGTGGCCTAAAAATCTTTATTCCCCCCTCCCCCAACTGACAACTTGCTTTGTATAGTTTAAAAACTTGTTTCAGAGATAGCCCTTTCTGGGATTTGGCATCTGGTAACAACAGGCTTCAGTTTATATCCTTATATGGAGCCTTGATTCTTCCCAGCTATCTTTAAATGTTTATTTTCCCCTTACGTGAAAATAATGTTGGGAAAGGAAGTGGTATGCTCTAGGAAAGTGTATGGGCTGGGGTTCTCAAAGTGATTATTTACCACTTCCAAGTCTGATTTCTAGCTGTGTCCACCCGGGGAGAGTCTTCCTTCACGAACACTAAAAAATACATATCTGATCTATTTTTTTTCAGTTGCTTTAGGGCAGTCATAGTGCATACAGTCATGCCAAAAGGGCCAAATGTTGGGGTAGGAGTTGGGGAGGGGATTAATAATGATACAGTTGTCTCCCCTTATCTGTGGGGGGTCTGTTCCAAGATGCTCAGTGGCTGCCTGAAACCACGGATAGTACCAAACCCTACGTATACTATGTTCTTCCCTGCACATATATACTTCAAGTTTAATTTCTAAACTAGGCACAGTAAGAGTTTAACAACGATAACTAATCACTGAGAACACTTACAACAATTACTATAATACAAGGTATGAGGATGCGGTCTGTCTCGAAATAACATACCATCCTGTACTCACTGCGCTCACCTTTCTTCTTGTAATGGTGTGAGATACTAAAATGCCTCCTTGATGAGATGAAGTGACATGAACGACTGAGGCCTTGTGATGCAGCGTGAGGTTCCTTTTGACCTTCTGCCCGTTCATCGGGAGGATCGTCTGCCTCCAGACTACTGGTAACTGATCCCAAGGAAAGTGAAACCCTGGATAAGGGGGAACGACTATAGCACTAATTAGGTGCAGCCGCTATTGTAAGCACCTAGCAGGGATTGGTTAATTGGTTTTGTCTCATAACACTCATAGCTGTACCTTCTACCTCCCTTTAGGGGAGTTCCAATGCACAGTAACAAACTAAAACATTTGCCATGTCCCTGTAGTTAAAAAAATGTAAGGGTGTCTGGGTGGCTCAGCCGGTTAAGCATCTGCCTTCTGTTCAGGTCATTATTGCAGGGTCCTGAGATCGAGCCCTGCACTGGGCTCTCTACTTAGCAGGGGAGGGGGTCTGCTTCTCCCTCTCACTCTCTCTGTGTGCTCACTCGCTCTCTCTTTCAAATACATTAAAAAAAAAAAAATCTTTAAAAAATGTAAAGAAAAAGGTTTACTAATGGTTAAACACAGTTCTCAGGAAAATCTTTTTCTTTTTCCTTCACAATTATCCCTAAATGCCAGTACTGAATCAGAAGGTAAGGACTATTATCAATTACCCCGATTTACAGGTAAAAAAATTAAGGCAAAGAGAGGTTAAGTAACTTTCTCAAGGTCACACAGCTATTAAGTGGCAGAGTCGAGGGGCTCACGTGGTGATCTCAGGGTTCTGGGATCAAGCCCTGCCTCGGGCTCCACGCTCAGAGTGGAATCTGCTTGAGAGTCTCTCTCAAATAAATATAAATGTTTTTTAAAAAGTGGCAGAGTTGAGATTCGAATCCAGGTAGTCTAGGTTTCAAACTCCATGCTCTTAACCCTCCTCTCTGTTGCATCTTAGTCATGGAATCTCTCTTTATGTAGGGAAGAGTAGTTTCTTTCTCTTAGGAAAAAAATTGTCCAATACAGACAAATGCCTTTCATAAACGCTTCTAACAGGGGGTTCTGTATCATGAATCCCTGTGTTTCAACAATGCTTGGAGGCTACACCACAAATAATACTCTCCCACAAGAACTGCTATGGCGCAAATGCTTCTCTTGTGTCTATCCATGTATCTAAGTACCTCTGCGGAACTGAATTTTTTTGTAGCTGTGAGAAGATTTGCACAGAAAGAAGCTTTCGTCTCTAGATGTTCATAAAATAGGCTCAACAAATAATTGTTTCATCGATTACTTGAAAGAGTTAAAATCTTTTCACTCATCTCACCATTCCCTATGGTGAGAGATGGTAATGACAATGCAAAAAACACCCAAATATTGATGAAGAAAGCCTGTGAATCAAGTACCTGGAATGTCCCTTTCTGCTTACTGGGTTCAAAACATATTTTTCGACTTGAAATCTGCTACACGGAGACAGGAAATCATCTCTATTCCCCTCCCTATTTTGGCAAATGGACAATATAGGTTTTATTTTTAAACAGTGTATCATAACAAAGTTCCACCATGTCAAAACAAACCAACAGTGTTTAATAATTACATCAAGTTTTTTTTTCTTATTTTAGTCTTTATTCAGAGTGAAAAATTTAGTAGGAAAAAAGGGTATTTTATAAACTTTCTATTTTATTCTAGCTATCTAAATAACAGACTAATACTAGAAGAAAAGTTCTCCCATTATTCAGTAATTGTTGCTTTTTTTACAGAACAATTAGATTAATGTGAACAAAAAGGTTCTTTTTCAATGGCATGTTTTAGTGCCAGAAATTCCATCAGAGACAGAAATCACATATTCTAGACAATGTGCTCATGTGGATGGGATGGATAGTGGTGGAGGAGCAACAGGGAGGTCAGACAGGGAGGTCAGACAAGGAGGAGTGAGGACAGTATCCTCCCTCTCTTGGGGACCAGTTGTATGAGCCCTGGGGCCCAGGTTGGCCTACCAGTGCCCTAAATAAGCCAGTATTTGAGACTCCATCTTTCCTTCCTGTTTATTTAATACCACCACAATATTTGAGCAGTGTGGAACCTCCCCCACCATCTCAGCACCCAGACTTAATTTTTTTAGCAGTTTTTACAATGAAATTTAATTGGGGTACATTACACATGAAAGCTTTGGATGGTCTCCCCTTTGATTATTAACATATTGCTGATGTGGAGGTCTTTTAGTTATTCATCCATTTGTTAATATAATAGCTACCTTATTCCAGGCATAGTCCCATAGCAGAGACAGGTAACCCAGACAGTTATAATGCAGCCTGGAAAGGGTAGGGCTGGGGAATACCCCCTTGAGGAACTGGTTTCATCCATCTTTGAAAATCCAGTACCAAGCCAGATGCCTGATATGGAAATTTCCCAATAAGTGTTTGTGGACTTAATGAATGGAGTGTTATGGGAACCCAGACAAGGGGCA
>NC_048228.1:79147211-79387927 GCF_002007445.2 Ailuropoda melanoleuca
CTTAGCAGGGGAGGGGGTCTGCTTCTCCCTCTCACTCTCTCTGTGTGCTCACTCGCTCTCTCTTTCAAATACATTAAAAAAAAAAAAATCTTTAAAAAATGTAAAGAAAAAGGTTTACTAATGGTTAAACACAGTTCTCAGGAAAATCTTTTTCTTTTTCCTTCACAATTATCCCTAAATGCCAGTACTGAATCAGAAGGTAAGGACTATTATCAATTACCCCGATTTACAGGTAAAAAAATTAAGGCAAAGAGAGGTTAAGTAACTTTCTCAAGGTCACACAGCTATTAAGTGGCAGAGTCGAGGGGGCTCACGTGGTGATCTCAGGGTTCTGGGATCAAGCCCTGCCTCGGGCTCCACGCTCAGAGTGGAATCTGCTTGAGAGTCTCTCTCAAATAAATTAATAAATGTTTTTTAAAAAGTGGCAGAGTTGAGATTCGAATCCAGGTAGTCTAGGTTTTAAACTCCATGCTCTTAACCCTCCTCTCTGTTGCATCTTAGTCATGGAATCTCTCTTTATGTAGGGAAGAGTAGTTTCTTTCTCTTAGGAAAAAAATTGTCCAATACAGACAAATGCCTTTCATAAACGCTTCTAACAGGGGGTTCTGTATCATGAATCCCTGTGTTTCAACAATGCTTGGAGGCTACACCACAAATAATACTCTCCCACAAGAACTGCTATGGCGCAAATGCTTCTCTTGTGTCTATCCATGTATCTAAGTACCTCTGCGGAACTGAATTTTTTTGTAGCTGTGAGAAGATTTGCACAGAAAGAAGCTTTCGTCTCTAGATGTTCATAAAATAGGCTCAACAAATAATTGTTTCATCGATTACTTGAAAGAGTTAAAATCTTTTCACTCATCTCACCATTCCCTATGGTGAGAGATGGTAATGACAATGCAAAAAACACCCAAATATTGATGAAGAAAGCCTGTGAATCAAGTACCTGGAATGTCCCTTTCTGCTTACTGGGTTCAAAACATATTTTTCGACTTGAAATCTGCTACACGGAGACAGGAAATCATCTCTATTCCCCTCCCTATTTTGGCAAATGGACAATATAGGTTTTATTTTTAAACAGTGTATCATAACAAAGTTCCACCATGTCAAAACAAACCAACAGTGTTTAATAATTACATCAAGGTTTTTTTTCTTATTTTAGTCTTTATTCAGAGTGAAAAATTTAGTAGGAAAAAAGGGTATTTTATAAACTTTCTATTTTATTCTAGCTATCTAAATAACAGACTAATACTAGAAGAAAAGTTCTCCCATTATTCAGTAATTGTTGCTTTTTTTACAGAACAATTAGATTAATGTGAACAAAAAGGTTCTTTTTCAATGGCATGTTTTAGTGCCAGAAATTCCATCAGAGACAGAAATCACATATTCTAGACAATGTGCTCATGTGGATGGGATGGATAGTGGTGGAGGAGCAACAGGGAGGTCAGACAGGGAGGTCAGACAAGGAGGAGTGAGGACAGTATCCTCCCTCTCTTGGGGACCAGTTGTATGAGCCCTGGGGCCCAGGTTGGCCTACCAGTGCCCTAAACAAGCCAGTATTTGAGACTCCATCTTTCCTTCCTGTTTATTTAATACCACCACAATATTTGAGCAGTGTGGAACCTCCCCCACCATCTCAGCACCCAGACTTAATTTTTTTAGCAGTTTTTACAATGAAATTTAATTGGGGTACATTACACATGAAAGCTTTGGATGGTCTCCCCTTTGATTATTAACATATTGCTGATGTGGAGGTCTTTTAGTTATTCATCCATTTGTTAATATAATAGCTACCTTATTCCAGGCATAGTCCCATAGCAGAGACAGGTAACCCAGACAGTTATAATGCAGCCTGGAAAGGGTAGGGCTGGGGAATACCCCCTTGAGGAACTGGTTTCATCCATCTTTGAAAATCCAGTACCAAGCCAGATGCCTGATATGGAAATTTCCCAATAAGTGTTTGTGGACTTAATGAATGGAGTGTTATGGGAACCCAGACAAGGGGCATCTAAATGAAGGAGGAAGACAGAAGTGAGGGAAGACTTCCTGGAGGAGGGGACACTATCTGAGTCTTAAAGGATAAATTGGCTAGGATGGAAGGAACACATATAAAGGCACTTGGACAATGATGTACAGAAAAGGGGGCCCTACTTCAAGATCTACATGTCCTTCAACACACACACACACACGGGCTGACATGCAGGAGACAGAAGTATTCTCTCTTTGCAAATAGCAATAACTATGCTATTCTCCATTTCAAGGACATTGCAGTAATTAATGTGTGACAGAGATGGGCTTTGTTAAGCTTGAGAATGTCAGAGCTCTGCAGGAGAAATTGACAATACTGTGATCTATTGTGATATTTTTCACACAATATAATTTGAGCTTGTAACTGCTCAACCAATTAAAGCTTAAGCAGGCAGGCCTTAAATGCTACTGCACAACTGAAAGAATGATTTATTACAGTAAAGGATATTGGAATAGAAGGAAGGCAGACTGCAATCAGAGGAGCACCACTGCAGGGTGCTGTTAACTGGGGCTCTGGAATGAGGCTTCCCTGTTCAACCTGGAGAAAAGCTGCACCATAAATCCACTTTTAGAGAGTTCCAGTGCTCAATAACTAACTAAAAGGTTTGGGAAGTCCCTATAGCTAAAAAAAGGTGTGTGAGTCTGTGGGGGCCTTATTAATGGTTGAACACACTTCTCAGGAAAATCTTTTTTATTTTTTCCCTTTCCCAGTTATCCCTAAATACCAGTTTTTGAATCATTGGGGTAAGAGAAGACTGAGACACTGGAGGACTTATGGAATTTTATCCCACTTTTGGGGTTATACTACAGCCAAATTAGAGAAATTAAAAAATCACTTCCATTAAAGCACACTTTCATTTGTGCTAGTGATGCTATACTGATTTTGGAATTCATTGTTCTATGATGTCATCAATATTGTTCAATACTTCAATCTATGAGGGTCCTTCATGGGCTCCAGTCAATGCAAGGTGGCAGTTGCATATGTTCAATTGCCACTACATAGAGGTGAGAGGGGGCATGGTGCCAGGAGTAGCCCACAAGAATCTCTGGAGTTTGACCCTTGAGCTGGTGAGGAATTGATGAAAGTGCTGGAAAATGTAGAATCAGACTGTAAAGGTTTTTGTTTGGGTATTTTCCAGAATGCTGAAGCCAGCCAGTGAAGGTTTTAATCAGGGGAATAACCAGATTTGTGCTCTCAGAGAGTCCGTGCTGATACCACTTCGTGGAGGGGGACTGGGACCTGTGCTGACATCAGGTTGGTGTTATGGAGGAGGAGAAATAATTTTCTCTCTACCTTTCTGAGTTCTTAGCTGAGATCTTTGTAATAAAAGTCAGAATAACAAGAGAAAAACAAACGGAAGTTTATTAACTTGTAACCTCATGTAACATTACAGCTACCCAGGGGAAAATGAGTAACTCAAAGAGGTGGCTTAGAGTTCAGGCTTATACACTATCTCAATGGGGAAAGGGGAAGGAGATATAGGCCTTCTAGGGGAAAGTAAATGATTTTTAGGAAAGATGAGTGGGTCCTGAGAAGAACAGATGGAAGGTATGACAGGTTGTGATGAAGTCTGCCTGGGTGTGGTGTCACTTCTAGTCTCCTCTCCTGTAATAAGAATCAATTTTCTCTGGTTGATGAATCGCCAGGGGAAGGGATTTATGACAAGTGAGCTCCTTTTTAGGGTTTGGTCTTTAGGCAGATAACAGGAGTGCAGAGAAAGCCTTCCCTGCATTTGCTGTTTTCCAAGTGCCTACAGCTCAAAATAATCAACATACCAAAGCAGCATATTTTGGGGTGGCACATCCTGAGCTCCTACAGTCATATACTGGGGCACCATATTCTGCTACCCTTCAATATCTGTTACACTAGTTCATAGAACGGATAAGAAGAAAGTGAAACAAGACTGAGGCAATGAGATGGAGGAAGATACACAAAGAATTAAGTAACAGCACTTGGCAACTGACCAGGTGTTGAGGGTGAAGAGAAGCACCAGCTAGAGTGACAGCTAGGTTTCTGGCAGAAGTAACACTGTACATCAAACAGAGAATGTAGGAGGAAAAGGAAAGATGATGAATTCAATTTGGATATGTTCAGATTACACTTAGTGGGATATTCAAATACTGACGTACAGATGTCTGGCAGGAAGGCAACTCTGGTTAGAATTTAGGAGTGATGTCAGGGTTCCAGGTAGAAAATTGGGAGGCATTAGCATAAGGTGGGTGTTTGCAGAAACCATGGATATACCTACTGGATTCTTGGCTCAAACTGATTTACCTAATTTAGGATGGGAGAAGGACTGAATGAATTTCAAATTGAACCCAATTTTATTGTATTTGGTCCACACAATAAATGTTTTGGACCTACTGGATAGATAGATGAAAAGATGGATGATTGAATGAACGAAAGGTATAATCTCATGAAAACCAATAGATGTTCTCTTTACCTTATTATTTCAGTTTTAGCTCTGGTTAAGAAAAAAAAAAAAGATTACCTCAAAGAGGCAAAAGGGCAACATTTGGATGCAAAACATGGAGGACTTTCTTTATTCCTGCCTTTAAAAATCAACAAGCCTTTCATTTTTTAAGCTAACTAATTTCAAATCACTTGATGTATATATATTATTCTCATTAGGTATCAACGGCCTAGCAATGACTGACCAACTGCTGCCTTTGCAGCAAATCCAGATGGAAATGACCAGCCAAGTGACAGACTGGGTACTGTTTGGCCAGCAAACACGCCATTTTGCACATGACTTCGCTTGAGTAAATGTGAGTCTGTGGTTCAAAGTTATTAACTCGATGCCCATTCCTTGCCAAAAACCAAGTGGTTTTAAAAGAAAGAGAGATGTGGGATATCAGGCATTGGTTTGTAACACCCATATCTTACATAAATGGTCATACTATGGCCCCAGGGGGTGCAGGACAATCAAGACTCAATAATCAATCACAACCGCATCAAGGCAATGAATGTCCAGGGCAGAATGGAAACAAGTCTTTCATGACCATGGATGGATAATTTTTACCTTGCCAGGGAAAGATAGTTCTGACCTGTCATGTATTGTTGAAGAAATGCTTAAAATGTACAGTTGTGGCCCCAAAGGGGCCAAAATGTTTTCACACCTCACTGCAGGCACCAAATAGTTTGGGCAATGCCAAATAAATTACAAATCATTTTGTAGTTCAGGAAGGTCATTAGGACTCAGATTCGTTATCTACTGAGACTTTCCTTTGCTTTCCATTTATTAGTCTCCTTTGAGTGAAATGGAGCTGTAGGAGGAGAGCAGAGACCTCAATTCACTCAACCCTGACACATTATTCGTGTCTACAATTTAGCCATAAATTTGGAGGAGAGACAGAAATTGCAAATGCAGGGATTTAAATCCCCTTGTGCTACATTTGTCAAGAAGAGCAGATTGTAAACTGCTTCTCGCAAATATGATATGCATTCGGGCGTCAAGCTAATAACTCTGAACCACAGACTCATTTATTCGTGTGGTGTTTCCCTCCAGAAGTTTCTGAAATTGCTTCTGTTGCCATTTCGTATCTCAGAGCTGTTTGGATTTGTAGGAAGATTACAGAGACTATCTGGCTAAAAAAGTTGGAGTCCACCTCCAATGAGATGGAAATGACAAATTTTTCTGTTTACATCATCACAGTCTTTACAAACTATGCATTTGGAATGCTTGGCTTGGGCTTCTCTGAGGAAAGCGAAAAGAGATTTGTATAGTCATCAAACTTGTCTTAGAACCTTATAGGAATATTGATGATGAAGAAATCCAAATCATGAAGAGGCCCTCACTGATACTTTTGACTCTTCTCCTGAAAAATAATTTGTGTGTTTTATACTTTAAGTCACTGGTAGGGCCCTATCCTCTTATCTCCCTGATCAGAATCAATTTTCATTTGTTTCTTGTTTTGATTATTTTTGGGGGGGGAGGGGCAGAGGAAGAGGGAGAGAGAGAATCTCAAGCATGCTCCATGCTCAGCGTAGAGTCCTATGCAGGGCTTGATCTCACAACCTTAAGATCATGGCCTGAGCCGAAATCAAGAGTCAGATGCTTAACCAACTAAACCACCCTGGCACCTCGCGTCTTGTTTGGATTTTTAAAAATTTTGTTACATAAGTCATCCATTAATACAATTTCATTATAAAAATATTTAATTATTACAGATAACACTGGAGTTCCCTTTGATTACTATGCCAAATTCTCAGGTTCTCCTCTACCTTATCACAACATTTTCCACCCCTGGTCACAGCATTGCTGGTAGTTATATGTGTATCTTTCTAAATCTTCTTCTAGGTGTGTGTGTGTGTGTGTGTGTATGTTATATCTTTGTGTGTGTCCATGTGTTATCTTAGATAAATATTCTGCAAGTACCATAGTGTGGATTTCTTTTTTCATTCAATAATACATCTTGGAGATCTGGTAGTACAGAGATTTATTCTATCCTGCTGTGGACTGAATGTTTGTGTCCCCAAAATTCAACCTAAACCCCAGTGTGATGAGGGAGGTAATTGGGTCATAACCCTCATGAATGGGACACAAGAGAGCTTGTTTCCTGTCTCTCTCGGCTCTCTGCCATGTGAGGATACAGTGAGAAGACAGTTATCTGTAAACCAGGATACCAGCTCTCATCAGACACTGGATCTGCCTTCACCTTGACCTTGAACTTCCCAGCCTCCAGAACTGCAGAAACAAATGTTTGTTCTTTAAGGCACCCAGTCTAATGCTGTATTTGTTACACCAACCCAAAATGACTAAGACACATTCTTTGTTTTCTTTTTAGTGGTTGCATACTATTCCACAGTATCAGTATACCTATAGTTACTTATTTAGGTGGTTTTAATTTTTCACCATAGTTTACCCCTGTGTGATGAAAAGTCTTGAAAAATCTCTCATAGAGTGAATTCTTCTAAGCAAAAAATGTAAATTCCATTCACTTTAATGGAAAAAATGTTTATATATTTCTAAGCCTCCAAATCACATCCATTTGTCCTACAACGTCAAATACCATTAAAATGGACACAATTACTTCTATAGTTAACATTCATAATATAACTCAACCAGACATTTTCTCATTAATTGCCCTATAATATGGCTGTTTCCATCCTCTCATTCAGTATTCACAGATTGTACATTAAGACTTTGATGTATTTGTTCATTCAACAAATAATTAAATAATTACTGAGCACCTACTCTGTGCCAAGCAACAGCATTGGGTCCTCAGAATATGGTAACGGACAAAAAATATCTCTGTCTTGTGGAATTTACATTCTAGTGCAAGAGACAGATAATAGACAAGTAAGATACAAAGGGTGTTAGCTAGTGATACATCTTAAGGATGTAAAAAAAAAAAACAGCAGGGAAAGGGAATATGAAATATTGGGAAGATTGCAATTTAACCTGGAGAGACCTCACCAAGAAGGTGGCTTTTGAATAAAGACCTGGGAGAAGTGGGGGAGGGAGCTGTGAGTCTGCCGGAAACAAAGACATCCCACACATCCATGATGGAGATGCCCTCTAGAACCAAATACTTCTTTCTGACAGAAATGGCCAAAGTCTTTCTGCCCGGCAGTTCATCATTTGGTTTCTTATCCTTTATCACATATCCTAGCTGTGGGATTTTTTTTTTTTTTTGCAAAAATAGCAAACTAGAGCTTTCCTGCAAAAGTGTCAAAAAAGGCATCATTGCTTTCAGTGAGAAATGGATCATTCAACATGAGGTTTATAATATGAGGGAGAATGGGATGTACAGGTTACGCGCCTTCTCTTGGGATCAGACGCATCAGCAGGAAAAATGTGGTTAGGCCTCTGACGGGGAGATTTGTGGAACAATTTATCTCTGCCTGAAGCCACAGGATAGGAAAAGGAGAGCCCAGGTATTAGCTGGAGGAGGACCCAACCCAGGGGAAAATGTCCTTTTTATGACCAGGTACGTGCTTGCCTGTGAGCTCTGTCTAGTATTTTATATACTGCCTGGCTTTTCCAATTATTCGTTGGATAAACACAGAGATTATTTAATCTCTCTGAGCTTCATTTTTTCACCTGCAAAATGGGTATAATAACAGTAGTTATCTCATAAAATTGACATTGGGGATTAAATGAGATCACAGAGCTAAAGTGTCTGAACATAGTAAGTACTCAGTAAATAAGAATGCCACCACCACTGTCGTCATTTCTTGGGCTTCATAGGGAACAGCACCAAGGCCAGAGACAAGAAGTTATTATTTAGCACATCCTTAAGATATCTATTAGTATCTCACAGCACCTGGTACTGAAGATTCAGCTAAACAGCTGCCTAGATAAATCGGTAATCTTCAAGACAGGGAAAACATAAAAAAAAAAAAAAAATCCCTATTCTCCGGGCAGGTAGTAGTAGAGGGTTAAGGATTTTCAGGAAGGGTGGTGATTTACAAATGGGTTTCCCTGGCACCAGAGGGGGGCGGGGGAGGAGGAGGAAATGGAGCCATTTTAGGCATATCAAAGGCACCTGTGAGACAGGATGCTGGGTTGCCGGCCAGGAAGCTGCTTGATGTAAATGTCCGTGAAGTGGTGATGTGGCCAGCCTGGGGTGAGAATAATCCCGGGGTGACCTTGCATGGGTTCATTCGGTGTCTCTTTAGTCCCAGTTTGTTCTCAGTTGCATGGAAACAACCAAAGCTGACAACCAAATCTTTCAGCTCCAAATCCACCTCACGGGCGTAAAGAGAGCCTAACATGTAAGTGTTCAGATGTCTCTAAAAATAACACATGATGTTTCTTTTTGTTTGGAGGCTGTGTATAGTAGTTTAAAGTACGCTGGCTAGTCAGGTCAAACTGCCCTGGGTTTGAATCCGGACTCTGTCTTACTAGTTGTGTAATGCTGGACGAATTATATAATTTCTCTGGGTCTCAGTGTTCTCATTTGGGCGGTGGAGACTGTAATAATATCTACCCAATAGGGTAATTATGGAGATGAAATGGAACAACGCTTATAAAATACTGTGTGCACAGTGTCCAGCACATGGTAAATACATATTAATTTTTATTATTGAAATCTTTTGGATGGATTGTTTTCTGAGATCAATGGGGAAAGGGTAGTATAATTATAAAGAAAGGGGAAGGGAAGAAAAGCTGTGGAAAAGAGAAGCAGGACTGTAAAGGCTGATCCTGGAAGAGAGGAACTTACTGGCTGTCAAAAAAAAAAAAAAAAAAAATCCTGAGAGAGAAAAAGGATAACATGGCAGGGACTCGAAGGCAAAGGCTTAGCTTTGCTTTATGCCAAGGTTCCATCCATCTGGCCTTGGCTTCTACACTGGCTTTTTCCTCCAAATGGCAGCTCCAGAAGCCCAGTGGTGAAACCCAGGGCAGGGAGATAGAGCATCTCTGAATCAGCTTAAATTCTGCACTCAGGGAAGGCATATAAAAAATGTACACATTATTCTTTTGCAGTATAGAATCCCCCGGAGACTAATAGAAGAGACAGGCCTGTCAAGTGAGTGAGCAGTGACCACAGGCAGACATAATCCCATTGCTTTTTGGCTGACAACTCATGCAGAGGAAAATATTCTCTGATCCACACAAAGGTAAATGTGGCTTAAATCCCAACACAAAATTCTAACTGTAATCATCTTCTATCCCCACTCGATGATGACCCCAGATGCCAGAAGTATCAGGAACACCATCAATACATTTCTTACTGTTGGGTTATAATAATTTAGTTGTTGCTAAAGGTAAGATGCTCAAAGAGTAGGATAACTCAGACTATTTTCAGATCTAAGAAAAAAAAAAAAGAACAGAATGATGTCTTTCCTTAGATTTGTTTAATAGTGGATATTGTAGCACAGCGTCTATTCTGGGGGAACATACCGAAAATGAGCACAAACCTGAATAAGTTATGAGATATCTGGAAGAAAAAAACGCATGGTGAACCACATGATTTTTTTTTCTTTTATGTGAATGAAGAGTGGCTGGTCTAGATCCACTCCTATGGCTTTTTGAATTCTAATCAACATAAAAACAAGGCAGAATTGCAGTTCTAAAACAGATTTTCAGTATGATCTCTTCTGATGTGCCTTCACAAACACAATCATTTAAGACACCAAGTTGAAGCCTAGATTTGAGTTATCAGAATGTAGGCCATGCTTAAGAGGAAGATCAAAGGGCAATTTTTACATTACACAAATTAGCTTGATACGGAAGAGCAATTGCTCTTATAAAATTAAACACGGATTGAAATCATGTATTATGATCCACCCCATCTATTCAGCATACACTTTAGCATCTATCTATCTATCCATCTATCATCTATCATCTTTCTCTATTTTTTTTAGGAAAGAAGAGAAATATGTTTATTTTACATTTTTGCTAAATTACTTCCCAAAGACCTTATTTCTAGACCTCTGGGAAAGCTTTGATCGAAATCCACCCGCTTTTGTTTCTAACTTAAGTGCAGCACGGCCAGCCTGTGTAGACAGGTGACTTCCCGATAGGTGAGCTCCTGGGTCAGCTGACTTCTACAAAGCACCAAAATGCTCTCCTTTCTGTGTAAAGACTTGTATCCTATACTGAGCACTTTCCTTTAGCCAACCCAAGGCTGAGGCTTCTCCACCCCCTTTGAGCTCTGCTGCGGAGGTCCATGGTTCCTTAGCTGGTGCGGCTGGGGTTCCCGCGGACACCCCTGCTCATGCCTGCCACCGCCTCGGCACACTACTCGTTTAATCACGAGCTTGACGTGCAGCCCAGTGTGAGACTCGGAGAGAAGACAGAATTCTGTTCTCAATGGGACAGAATATTTAAGCTTAGGCCTCTGCTTTAAGATTTGGGACTCAATTTTACCTTTTAGAGCTAGATGTATCAGTACCCCAGAGCAATTTTTCTGGGACGCATTTTGCTTTGAATTGGAAATATGCTTTTGATGTTTTTTTATTTAATAAGGCACAGGCGCAGGACTTCATTATTTAGACTAGAACTTATTTTGCACTTGATGTAAGAAAAAAAAGCTGGTACACTTGTTCAGGGTAATTGCATAGAGTGAAATGAACCCAATTTATGTAAAGGATTATTGAAGGAATACAAAACTTCCAAAGTAAGCCTGCTAAATCATTCATTCAGTACGTGATTGACATTTGCCCAGATCGGGATCGTGGGCTTTGCTAGGTTTTAAAAGCAAAGCAAAGAAGCAATTATTTAAAAGTGAACATGAAAACCAGCATTGAAAGAGAGCAATCCTGGAGGGTGGATATATTTTAAGTGATTATTCTCTCTTAAATAATGTAATTCACAGACCATTGAGCTAGGCCCCAGGAATCATCTCTCAGCCTATGTTTCTACCTGGCAACCTTTGATATTCTATCAGTAAAACATATGCAAATGCAATGCAAATAATGTCAACTCCATTTTTAAAGGATAATTCTCTCTTATTCTTCTACAGATTCCTATTTCATTTTTTGATTAAAAATGTTGCTATAAACTAAATGGGTGCAGTTGGGCTTAAAGTCTATTTCTGGGAATCCAGCTCCTTTGAAACTACTCGTTCCTATTACATTTCCAGTTAATACCTATAAATCCATCGATGCTAAAAAATCCAATGTGAAGAAATTGTAAATCCAAGTCCTTTCCTCTGCTCTAGACATAATACGTCCAAAATTTACAAAGAGGTAAATGTCACATTTTCATCAGTTAATTGTTCTCTAGACTTAAGATCAGAAACATTTCAGGCAATCGAGAAGAGGAAAAAAAAAAAGCATCTTTAATTGATTCCTCAGAGAGTTATTTTCCAGACTGAAAATCATTGTTCTTATATCTTCTGTTTGGTTGTTTTGGGAGCTACACAGATGAAATCTAGGATGCAGGTGAATAAGATGCTAATAAGACACAGGAGATAATTAAGAGTCCCACTTTGCCTGTATGGGACAAAGGCAGTCTACTCCATCAGGGGACTAAAAGCAAATGTCAGGGAAGGACTTTGACCCTTACAAAAGCACAAGCTTCATCTGCCTTGGAGAGAGCCATGGGACAACACATCTTGTGATGATGTCTGCAGGGATGCTGACGGGGCTCCGAAATCCGGAATGAACGAATGAACTTAGAGAGCTCAGGAGAAGGGCCTCTCCTGGCTGCAGAGTCTCCTGGGCAGTCTCTCATGGATCAAGATACCAGTCAACCCACACGTCGGTATTTTCTGCCCTTTAGAAACAATGATGGTATTGACCATTGGTGAGTGTGATCTGTGTATTTATAGACTATCTGGCCTCAGATTGAAAAACGCAGTCTGGGGGTCTGCTGGGTTGAAATCCCTTTAATTTTCTATTTGAATGTTTCCAAGCTTTGTAATTATGCATTCATACACTTATGGTCATAACGAGTCAAGTTTAAACTGAATACTCTTTTGTACCCATTTTTCATATATATTTTCACCCTATATATAAAGTTTGGGGTCAAAAAGTCCAAGGAGTGTGGAAAAATACAATAATACATTAAAAGGAAGAACATTTAAAACAAACAAACAAACAAACACTAGTTTACCTTGGTCTTTGAATTTTTTAAGGTTTAGAAAATTCATTAGTATTTTTAAGCATTTTAAGAATTATTAGAAACCGTCTTTTAGAATATTTGTCTAGGGGCGCCTGGCCGGCTCAGTCGGTACAGCGTGCAACTCTTGATCTCAGGGTTGTGAGTTTGAGCCCCACCTTGGGTGCAGAGATTACTTAGAGTGCCTGTCTTAATTGGGTTGAGATCATGTTCCCTGTTGTGAGCACACAGTAGGAGCTCAATGAAAGCTTGTTTTTAGAATGAGTTATTACAAAGAGATACTTATGTTTCTCTTTTACCATAATAGGTAATATCTATAAGTAGTGTTATCTTTGCCTATGATATTTATATAACAAAACTAAGTTCAGTATAAGAACTGATTTAAAGTAATACTAGAAAGAATGGGAAATTTAAAGGTGGGAATTCAAAGGATTAAAAAAAAAAAGTCAGGATCTGCCCATGAATTTCTAAATATAGCATGCTTGGCCAGAAAAATGGAAATGAATATTGGTGAATGAACTTCAGATGAAAGGCAATTAACAATATAAAGCCATGTAAATTTAAATTAACATAAAACACAATTATTTGTAAAACCACCATATACATTAGGAGATGGGATACTCTCTCTCAACTTGCATTCTCTATACTGTCCGTGCAAAATTGCTTGTAGAGTCCTCCAAGGGGCATCTGGGGCCAGATGTGTAGAAAACATCCCCGGAAATGGTATATGTCGAAGCAATGTGGCCTGCCCTCCTCTTTAACCAGACGGAGTCTGCCCAGGTCCCGGCTGTGGTTCGGAACAACCCGTCTGGATGTGTGACACCTGCAGCACGGGCAGCAGCAGCTGGAAGGCGTCCTGGATGTACGTGGTGCTGTTGCAGCCCTGGGAGGAGGGAGACACGTGCTTGAAGGGCTGCCTTTAGGGTTCAGGCCTGACAATTCTTCCAATCTCATAATGGTCCCTCTCCTCAAACCTCACAATATTTTATAAATATATTCCCGTTAATGTTGGTGCTTAAAGCAAATGTAAACACACTCCTTTGGATGGCACGCATTCAGCTCTTCAACAGAGAGAAGAATTCACTCAACACGAGGCAAGTCATTTCCATAGACTGGGAGGGTACAAGGATATGTGTGCATTCACGACCCAGTATGTCTGGTCTTACCCATCCTTCTCCCAGACCAACCCCACTGTTCCGAAACAACACAAAAGCACAGTGTGCAGGAAGCTCTAGTGTGTCCTAACCTAGACGTGAACAGACAAGCACGGGCTACATAAAGTTAACTGGAGATGTCATTGTGCAATTATTCACGGCCAGTCCTTGAAGGCCGTCCTCCTCCTGTGCATGTTGGTACCCTCTACTTGGTTTGGATTTTCGATGTTGCCATTCGTGTCTGTGGTACCCCAACACACAGCAGTGGACGGAGAGGCCACTGAATGTTTCAGGTCACTAAATCGTAAGAAAACTCCCACCGAGGAAATGAATCAACATTTGACCGCATACTCTTCACGACTGACATAGTAATCTGCCGATGCCTTCTGGGTGGCCGGGGGAGACACTTTCTTGTTCCACATTCTGCCTCTGACCGCCTGGCTTTCCTCTCAGCTGTGTCCTCCAGAACTTGCCCCTCTGGCTCCTTGGCCCTGCTCGCTGACCTCATCCCCCTGCGTGACTGTGTCCTAAACGGTAACACTTGATGCCACCGCTTTGCTACTTTTGTACCTTGGTAGTTTTCCTTAACAGTAAGGCGCAATTCCCACAGACAGCACTATAAATATATAGTAGCCTTCCCGGACTTGCATTTGGTAATTTCCAAACTCTGCAATGACAGCTACTTCAGCACACGCGCCAAACTGCTGTACATGCATTGCCCTTGTTCAAACGTAACGTGTTAACACCTGCGGCTTCAGCTGGGTGCCCTGGGGCCACAGACGTGCCAGTTCCTTAGAGTCAGGCCCCTAATGGAAGGTTTTCCTCCACTAGCCACAGGTGGAACACAGCAAGAATGAGGCCTCCCAGGCCTATTTTCTTCTCTCCTACGCCACTACTTCTGGCAAAACCACAGCGGGCTCAGGACACTTTCACAGCAGTGTTACCGAGTCCCCGCAAGGCGGCAGGCCAGGGAGCGAGTGCTCTCTGAGGACAGAGCCTCTGATCATTGAACTGGCAGAGGCTGATCCGTCAACTGGTCAACACTGCTAGTTTGAGGCTGAGACCCAGCTAAACAAAGGTTCTCGTGATTGGAGAGAAGTGCCCATTTTTACACAAATCACCACTGAGCAAGAAGCCCTCACTGCAGCCAATAATCACAGTGTTAAATCTGGTGTCAAACTTGGCAGCACAAATGTGCTTCTGCCGGAGGAAACAGCAACAGAAATAACGTGCAAGCTTAGCATTTCTCTTTTTAATCAGGAATTCTTGAAAATTAGGGACTGTTGCTTCACCCAAGGGTTTAACAGCTGGCTGGGCTCTACACATGTACTCAAAAAAGACTGTTGGTGCTAAGATTTAGCATTGCAATAACACTCACTGCCTGGGGAAAAGACCAAAAAAAAAAAAAAAAAAAGTAGCTCTAACATTTGCTTTGATTCAGAAGCACTTTCTTTCTGGGGGCCACTTACCTCTAACAAGACACTATTGATCATGGGGTTAAGGACCTCAGCCTTCTTGTCACTCTGTGGAATCAAAAGGATGAAATTTGACAGATTAGGTGCTCATGCTGCAAGGCTTGCCACATCAAATGTCACATGCTGGCTCTGTTGAGGGATCTCTTAAAGAGGAAGGAGAGAAGTGGAATGCTTATCATAGACCAGGCTTCACATTTGGTGCTTCTTCTCTAGAATCTCACTTCGTTTTGACAGAAATCCTAGTAGGGTAGGTACCATGATGACCTTAAAGTTGAGAAACTAGGAATCAGGAAGGTTGAGTAACTTGTTGAAAGTCACATAGCTAGAAATTTTAAACACAGATGTTTTTAACTATTGAAAGCTTGCAACACGTCGGGGATTACAGGGGGATGAATGCGGCTGAGTCGTACAAGGACAAGGTTGGGGCCTGTCTCTACTGAAAATGTTGATATTTTGTTCATCATGATCTGTGTGCATTCATTTCCATTTTTTAAATTTTACATCAAAATATCTATCTAGATGACTGATGTTGTTTCTTTGTTTTGGGGGGGTGCTGTGAGCAGGGTACTTTTTAAAATTTTGCAGGTGAGTTAAGTATCTTACTGGCCCACGCTTGTCCCAGTCCCGGTCAGGATCCTTATTTTCTTTCTTGTTTTAAATGGAACACGGGTACTTGATAATAGGGTATGTCTTCCAGATTAGTAGCAAACAAAACAAAACAAAACAAAACAGAAACTACATTCTTTTTTTTTTTTTAGAGATCCTTTTCTTAATTCTTTTTAATAAAAAGATTTATTTATTTATTTTAGAGAGCACGATCATGTGCTCTCTTAACTGCCAGCAGCAGGAAGGGGCAGAGGGAGCCGAAGACACAAAATCCTCAAACTGACTCCCCACTGAGTGCAGAGCCCAACACAGAGCTGGATCCCAGGACCCTGAGATCATGACCTGAGCTGAAATCAAGAGTCTGACACTTAACTGAATGAGCCACCCAGACGCCCCCCAATTAACCCATTCTTAAATATTACTTCCAGACAGATCTGTAGATTTCAGTTTGCAAAACATGAATATAGGTAAAGCACAGAAATTCAGAGCCTGATATTAAGTAGATCAAAAAGTGAGAGCTAGTGTTAGTATCATTATTGTTATTTCCACTATTAGTCTATCAATCAACAGTCTTCTCTAAGTGTTCACTTAACTCTTAGACAATAAATAATTAAAGGGACTGGAAAGAGAGAGGGCAAGTTTAATAGGCAGGTGTCCTTACTGTACCCAGAAGACTTTATGGGAAACAAAAGTATATAGATGAAATACAGCTTTCCAGAGCAGCACAGTTTCACTGGCATTACCCTACTGAGGGCAAAGTAATGTCTTACTGGAGAAACCACAATGGAGTCTTGGGGAAAAACTCTTTAAAAACCCAGTCATTTTAGTAACTAACCAGAAAATCCATTATGGTATTTGATTTCACGTTTATTTGATTATCAATAAACCTCTAAAATATAATCAAAATGAGGGCAATAAAATAACATTGGTTTTCAGAATCAATGAGATGTGCGAGCAATTTAAATCGAGTCTGGAGAGCAATAGGCACTCATTAACTTCAAGTTATGAATAATGGCTGTTTCAGAGAACAGAAACTCGATGTAAATGATTCATCCCAGCACAAGATCAGGGGTATTGTGACGGGATGGCATTTCAGTAAACTCTGTGTAGCTTCAGCACTTTCTTTCTCCAAAGTGGTAACCTGTGCCTTCTGGATTGTGTACACAAAAACACTGGTACGCATGTACAGCAGACGTCAAGTGTGTACACAGGTGTAAGTTCAAGTGCACACCCAGTTGCTGGAGCCTTGCTGCTCAGAACGTACGCTGTGGATGGGGAACACTGCTATGACCTGAGAGCTTATTAGAGATGCAGAACCGCAGTCCTCATCCCCGGCCCACAGGCTCAACACCTGCATTTTAACAAGTTCTCCAGGTGATGTGCCCTCACATTCAGGGGCGAGAGCTGAAGACAATAGGTCAAAAGAAACGGGAAGCAATACCGTGACTATTACCCACGAATGTAAATAAACGGATGTCCAACACGAACCACAGATAACATATAACATATAACACACACACCTACAGACACATACTTCCTCATCACTGGACAGCCACAGAGAAACAAGCAGTTGGCCATCTGTCTGATGGGCAGCCACCCGGCAGGTGAGAGATCAAGAGGCCTGGGGGAATCAGTCACCCCTTCGGGCCTCAGTTTCCCGCCTAGTGAACCTGGGAAAGCATGAGAAGAGGCTACAGAGAGCCTCGGGAAGCTGGGTGGCCGAGGCCGTCTCATCCTGATTAAGACCTCACACGTCTCTGTAAGCCTGGCAGTTACACCGCAGCCCATGGGTGTCGGTTACTCAGACAACACTGAGCCCACAAATGCGTTTCGTCAAGCCTATCATATCAATGAACGTCTCTCTCCCCCTCACTCTGCCTACATGTAGTGAAGTTCTTACTGAGGAAGCCCCCAAATGATACAAGTAGGAAAGCTCATGTTTTGCAAAATAGGAGAAGGAAACCAGATTCCTTGACAACAAAATGAAGAGGTGGTAGGTAGTTCAGCCCTAATGAATTGAGTTGTTTCTCTGCGGCCAGTCACGTCTATAATCATTTCTACTTCTTTTGAGAACTATCCTTGGCCTTGGTGGGGGGGGGGAAGTGCACCCCAACAGCCAGGTAGGTCTGCATGATATGATCCTGTCCCGAGTCACTACAGGGGATACCAAGTGGACATGTGACCCACACTGAGGAGCCTTTCAGCCTTCTTCCCCAGGAACCCAGAATCCGAATGCAAAGACATGGGGCAAGAAGGGCTACCACTGAGTCACATATGGGAATATGTATTCTGGCGCTGGGTCCCCACAGCGCTCGTGGTCCTCCATGGCCTTTAACAAAGTCCCTTTTCTGGGTCAATTATGTAGAGCTTGTTCCTGTTAAAGGATGAACTGAGTTCTCTCAGAAGGATCCTGTGCAGTCCTAACCTCCAGGACTTTGGAATGTGACCTTACTTGGAGATGGGGTCACTGTAGATGTCATGAGTTAAGATGACATCACACTGGTCATACCCTAATCCAATACAAAAGGTGTCCTCAGAGGAGAGAAATGTGGGCGCGGACAGGCACAGAGGGAGGAGGACGTGAAGACCGATAAGGAGCTGACAGTTCGGCCGCCCAGAGCCAAAGACTGGCTGCAGCCACAGCAGCTGGAAGAGGCTCACTGCGAGAGCCTGTGCCTGCCGACACCCCGACCTCAGGCTGCCCCCTCCAGCACCCGGAGACGATACAGCTCTGGGGTAGCCGCTGAGGCAGCCCTGGCAAACCCCACGCCTGCAGCGCAAACACGACTGACTGCGCAGGTGATGGAGCCGGCGCCCCCTCAGGGCAAGAACCGTTGCCCTGGAATTCAGGGCCTTACAGGAAACAGCAGGAAGGTTGGAAAGGAATCGTTTCCCCTTGTCTTCCTGGTGCCACGAAGGTGGGGTTATGTGAAGTGACTGGCCGAATGAACCCTGCACCTTTCCAAGGTTGTTCCCTTGAGAACAGAAACACTTCTGCTCATGGGTAAAATGTTTTTCTTTCAGTTAAAGTTGAAGTATAATAATAAGGCAAAGAAACCTCTCATCTTGGGTGGCGTATAGAAGACAGGTTCTGACGGCAACAGTTAATGCGAATATTCAAAATTATTTTAATAGAGATTCTTGAATGATATATCACAGATACTGTTAATGAAAGGAACTTCCATTTGACACCTATCTATCTATCTATCTATCTATCTCTCTATCTATTTAAGATTTTATTTAGTTATTTGAGAGAGAGAGAGAGCATGAGCTGGGGGGCGGCAGGGAAGGGCAGAGGGAGAAGGAGAAGCAGACTCCCCACTGAGCAAAGAGCCCAACATAGGACTCGATCCCAGGACCCTGAGATCATGACCTGAGCCAAAGGCAAACACTTAACCGACTGAGCCACCCAGGCGCCCCTGACTTCTTTTTAAGCAAATAAAGAAAATGAGGCCCAGAGATGTTTCAAAACCCACCTAATCATCTTGTAAGTTGGAGGTGGCAGTGTCAGGACTAGAACCCAGTCAGACAAAAGCCCTGGGCTGCCTGTCCTGACAGAAGGCGCTCCTGGCCTGGTTTTAGCGGACATCATGGCGCAGCTTCTGTTTATGGAGCTATCAGGGAACGCACTGCATCCCGCACTTCTCCTCACAGTTCCTCACAGACCCATCTTCCATAAAGGATAAGGAGTGGAAAAAAGAATCAACACTATAAACTTACCCCAACAGTGGTTAAAGAATTCGTAAACTTCTTTGATAAGGAGGCCACTTCTTTACACATCGCAGTAGTTAATCTGAAAGAAAAAAAAGTGGTTTGGGCATTTTCCATCAGACGCAATAATTTAACCATCAAGACTACTGGTATTGATACCATATTCCATTTAAAAGAACACACACAGGTTTGAAGATGCTCTGTGGACGTGTGTTCCTCAATAATCTTCCATGATTCACAATTACCATTGAATCGAATCCTGGTTTTCTCTGCATGTGTAGTTAATGAGTAATCACCTAATTCACCCTACCTCTTTGCAGAATCAAAAGCATAAGCAGGAAAATTTGAGACTTGAGCTCCATATGTTTAGAGGTGTAAGCCTCTTGCCAAGTGGCTTTTCTTTAGCTTTCTGGTCATTTTGAAATAATAATGAGCGTTCACTGAGGTACTATGTTAAGTACTTTTTTTTTTAAAAGATTTAATTTATTTGACAGAGGGAAAGAGAGACAGAGAGTGCATAAGTGGGGGGAGCAGCAGAGGAAGAGGGAGAAGCAGGCTCTCTGCTGAGGAGGGAGCTGGACACAGGGCTCGATCCCAGGACCCTGGGATCATGACCTGAGCTGAATGCAGACGCTTAATTGACTGAGCCAACCAGGTGCCCCATTAAGTACTTTTATATGAGTAGTCATATTTAATCCTCATAGTGACCTTATGGATGACATTAATATCCCCATTTTACAGATGATAAAACTGGCACTTAAGAAGGTTAAGTAACTTTTTTTTTTTTTTAAGTAGACCTCAAGCCCAACATGGGGCTTGAACTCATGACCCTGAGATCCAGTCGCATGCTTTACTGACTGAGCCAGCAGGCACCCTAAGAAACTTAAGTAACGTGCTTAGAACATGCTGGGATAGAGCTGGGATTCAAACTCAGCTGTCTCTTGATTTCTTGATTATTTTTTTCATTAGATTCCTCATAATAAAGGTCCTATAAAATCTGTTCTTAAGACTTAAATCAAAACTCCAAGTTCATTCTAGCCATTAGACTTGTAAGATTTTACCCCAAGAAAATAATGCAGGACGGCCGCAAGATTTAACAAACATGGCTTTGATGACAAAAACCGAAAACAACCAGTTAATGTAATGATGTATTGTCTGTTTTCTCTTATAATTCATATATATGACTTTTATGAATAGTGTTGTTAAAATGCTATTTGCTATTAGAAAAACAGTAACTCCAAGTCAAAAATCTTACATGTTAAAAGATCTAGTGAAATCAGTAAAGGTAAGCTTTGTTTTGATAAATAGGGGTTCTAAGTTATGCATTTAGGTTTGTTGAGCTCTATCTGTCCATCATTCCATCCATCCAACCATCCATCCATCCATCCATCCAACCATCCACCCATCCATCTATCCAACCAAAACTTATCTGCAGAAAGGGTCAGGAGTAAGATCCAGGGATAGCCCAGAGCCATTTTGTCTATGTCCTTGGGCAGGTGGGTGGAAAGGCACTTATTATACAGACAAGTGGGAGGTCTTGTTACCTTTTGCTTGGTGCAGCTTCGTAAGGCTGGGATAATCTGGACTGGAAATCAGAGGTGCTAAGAGTAAGGTCCTGCTATGCATACTTAGGGACTTCTGAACACCCTCCCTTTACAAACAAGTACCCCAAACATAAAAGAGTACTTAGATGTTTTCCTCACTATTTTAAACTTTTCCTACTTTTTCCTTTCCTCTTCTTTTTATGCACTGAGGTAGGTACATCTTCTTCCTAAGTCTATTAAGTGCAGTACTGTGTGGTTCGTATAATATCTTTCATTTTCATATGTTTAGGTTGGAAAATCTAGACTAGATGACATATCCTTACAAGTGAGGAGAAATGCTACCAGTAGTACAAAGATGCTAATATTGACTTTTTGGAAGGTTCTTTGATGAAACATCTGCTCCCCAGCCTACAGTGCCAAATGCAGTAATAAGCAAAGACTAGTTAGCTAGCAAAGTGAACGCGTGTGTTGCGACGTGTGTGTGTGTACCCATATATTTTTAGGAGGCTCTATTTTGACTCCTGTGTCTGTGTAGTAATGAGAAGGTGTTCGGATCTGTGCTAATTTTCTATACCAAACGTACAGTTAATGGCTTGTTTTTCAGCTCCGTACCAACTATTTAATATATGCTCCATACCAACTATTTTCACGTATATGAAGTTACACTGATAACACATTTTATTTCACTAGATAAACTAATAAGAGTGGCTACTATTTGTTGAAGACTATAACATATGACAGCACATATGCACACACATGCAAGCCACAGGGAACTGGCTTACATCACCACCCATCACTGCCAGCATTCGGAATACGCAGAGCTGGTGTAAGTCCCTAGGAACAGCAGGGGTGTGTTTGAATATCTTTGTGAAGCTGGCTGACAAGTCGCATAAAGATGTTCTTTCTCTATTCTTGTGGTACGGTAAAAATGCAATTACCCTTAAAAGTCTGTACTTCTAAGACTTCGATCTATGAAAATAAACACTTACCCTCAAATGATTTAGTGTGTCTTTCCTTAAATCTCTTCATAAATAATTCCTAGTTAATTATTATTATTCTTGCTAACATGATTCAGCTAAGAATCTGAGGATTCCTAAGAGAGTCTATTTCTTAAGACGACCATAGAACATGGGATTAATTGACTTGTAATCTAAATCTTTAGTAGCCTGGCGGTGTGTGTGCACGTGCGCAAGCGTGTGTGTGTGCATCTGAATGGCACATATACATAAAACTGGAAACATAAGAACTGAAAGTAACATTTACTTTATCAGAACTCTTGCTTGGTCCTGAGCTGGTTTCTCCTCTTCTTGCCCATGAAGAATTAATTCTGCTACTTTATGGAGCTGCTCGATACAGCGTGCTGTTACTTCTGCCAGACTTTCGATGGACAGCATATATACTTCCTGAAACAGATAAATGCAAGTAAGACAATTATTCACTGAGCAGAAGCTTTTTTAAAAAACCCTGTGATGTGGGGCGCCTGGCTGGCTCAGTCCGTACAGCATGTGACTCTTGATCTTGGAGTCATGAGTTCAAGTCCCACGTTGGGGGTAGAGTTTACTTAACAATGACCCTATAATGTTAAAAAAACATTATATAATTCTTTTTAAAAATGACCTGAAAAGTTTACCCAAAGATTAATGGGCGTATCTGAGACTCTTCTAAGAAGAAATGCCGCCATAAAAAGGAAATATTGTCAGGCCCCTAGTGACATGGCAAGCCTTATGGCCGTGTCCCTACTTCTCAGAGCGATTCTGGGCACACACCAGGTAGGGGCTCCAAAATGCTTGTGGAAGGCAACTGAATAAATAAACCTCAATGGCCATTTCTTTTTACAGTGATTGAATTTAAAAAGTTATTTCTTGGCATGTCCGGGTGGCTCAGTCGGTTTAGCATCTGACTCTTGGTTTCAGATTAGATCATGATCTCTCGGTTGTGGGATCGAGCCCCCCCTCAGGCTCTATAGTCAGGGCAGAGCCTGCTTCAGATTCTCTCTCTCCCTCTCCCCCCTACTCACTCTCTTTCCCTCACAAATAAATAAAATCTTAATGAAAAAAAAAGTTACTTTCTATAAAATGAAAATTCAATGTGAAAACAAAGTTACTGCAAACTCATTTTTGAACACAGGCAGGCTATAAATTATGCATACATAAATTTATTAAACTACAGAATAAAAACTGTGGCCACGAAATTTTTTTTGGAAAAAAGCTTCAATTATCTCATTAGTTTATGGGGCATAAAGACATTTTATAGTTACAAATTTGCATATCAGATGGAATTTTATCCTAATGATAAATCAACGATGTTCTTAAAGATCTTTTTTCCTTTAAATTATCCTCGTAAAGCTCTGGAGAAAAACGACAATATCTACGCTAAGTCGCGAATTGTCTTGAGAAATTTTAGTGTTTATCACATTAACCATCATATTTCTACACTGTTGAAACAGGGCTGCAAATGAAAATTAAGTGGTCTCTCCTCACTCGAAATTCGGCTGCTAATAAAATTAAAGTCATATTACTGCTCTTCAGGTGGCCAGTTGCAAATAAATTTACCTCAACTGTCTTAGTTCTCCTTTCTTCCTTTTTGTCTTCTTCAGGATTTTCTGGTTTCTCTTCCTTTTCTTCTTCTCTAGTGTTCTCCGCCGAAGCTTCTGCCGTATCTACGGACACCATAGCCTCATCTCCTTCTACCCAGTCATGGGCTTTCTTCATGGCCTGCGAAGCCCCCCAACCAAAGCAACTCATTTGTTATGCAAATCTGGAAACTAAGGCATTCCAATCCCAAGACTAGAATGACGTTGCCCTCTACCTTCCTGAGTGGTTCTCTGTTCATCCAAAAGATGATGGGGCAATTCCTTAGTCTCCTTAAAAACATCTTGTTGGTGCTTTCTGGTGAATATAAAGTGAGGAAAGGGGCCAGAACAGAAAGGAAGTATGGAGAGAACACTGCAGGACCTTTTTAAGGAGCACTATAAAATGATACACGGATAAGAATAAAAATGACAGTCACCTTGAAAGAGCGATAGTATATTTTTCACTTTTCATGACCAACTACAAAAGAATAACAGTCCTTTTTTATATATATAGGCTAGAGATTTAGCCAGGGTCATTGCTAAAGCAAATTTCCTCATTTGATATGTCTCATGAAGCCCTTAATGTTTCATGAACCTAATAATGTCTGACTCAGGGAGGATGAAGGATGGCCCAGCTCTTCCCCAGTCACGCCAGGCGAGGAGAGGAGCTGTTGTGAAGACCTGGGGCTGCTCTGTGACTAGTTCAATTTCACATGAGTGCAGGTGGAGCAACCTGTGGCCGAAAGAATGACGGCTGACTTGACCAAGCAGAATGACCTACCTTCCCTGTCTGTTATTCCCTGAATTTAGGAAGCACAGCCTCACCAGCTTTTATCATTATAGTTTAAAGCCGTTTGCTGAAGTGCAAGTTGTATCTGAGTTTATGTTAAACTTGCTTCTCACCTTAAAGCTCACCTGACTTTGTCAACAAGCCAGTGGGACCTTGGAGGCACCACACACACACTCTCTCTCTCCCTCCCTCCCTCCCTCCCGGAGCAGGGGCAGGTGCTGCACAGAGATGAATGAGGCAATTTCCTGCTGTGTTCAAGGCACTGACCTCCCAGAATCAGTGACCTCTATCTGAGATAAAGAAATTACTCATGTCTCCCCTTCATTGCCTCATCCTGCCCTTTCCTCACCCACCTTGATAAGTGAGGGCCTGCGTCCCCTGCTGCTTGCTAGAGAGAGGGAAAAAAAGAGAGAGCGAGCGAGCGAATGGGAAAAATAACACAGTTTTAAGTAATTAATAATGAGTGTCCTCATGAAGAAACTCCACAGCAAGACTTTATACTAACTTGCAAAACATACAATTAGAAGAAGCCAGAGTGATAAAGCCAGATCGTTCTGGGACACCATGCGGCACCAGCATTCGGGGTGGGGGAGGGGAGGAGACGGGTGGCTGATGCAGCTGATGAGCTTCTCTCTGCCTGATTCCCGCTGTCACCCCAGCAGCAGGGAGGGTAGACGGAATCTGAAAAGGCCCTTTGGCGATTCTGCACCCCTCTTCCTTCCCCTGTGCGAAAGATACCCACTGCTCCAGTATACAATTCTCTCTTGAGGAGAAGTGACTTGCTCAAGGCCACAGGGTAATCACTGGTGAATTGTTGCATGTTTTCCCATCACATCTCATTGTATGGCCTCCTGGGATCTTAATTACCAACCTCATACTCTCTTCCTCTCGTGTGCTATTTGGGGTTTGGGGTTTTTCCATTTCAGGTGGATCACTTGAATTTTACAACCAATACCTTTAAAAAGAACAACAACAANAATAAAATCTTTAAAAAAAAAAAAAAGAAAGAACAACAATAAAAACTCCGTCATAGGCAGCGCTGACCTTATTGAGTTTGTCAGGCGTGGCTGCGACATGTAATTCAAAGAGAAGTTCTGTAAGCATGCTCGCAAATTCTTCTCCCTTTTCTTCTAAGGCTGGAAACAGAAAATGACAGAAGTAAGAGGCATGATTTATTTTTCATTCTTCAAAATATGGCGGCTCCCCTGACCTTACAGCCTGCAGTCAGAGTCAAAGCGGGGGCTGCAGCAGCCTGCCCCCCGCCCGGCTGCCAGAGGGCAGCTTATGAGCTGCCCACTTACAAGCATGACAGTCAGGCAGCCCGCTGCTGCTGTGCGAGGGGTTGCCCGAGCCTTGTGGTGATCGAAGCTCTAGCTGGGGTGCCCCCAGGCTGGCCTGAAGGCAACACGAGGACAGGACAAACATTCATTTGTTCACAGCTATAGGTGATCAGTAGCAATTTGTGGAAGGAATGACTGACTGAACAAATGGAATGATGTATCACAGGTCTAGAAGACCCGGACAACACTGTATTTATGACATGGAGTATTGTTGTGCTTAGCATTGCAACCCTAACAATACCCAGGGCACCCTTTTATGTCCACAGAGCCACAGTGCTGAGCAAGCAGAACTAGTCTCCACGGGCCACACTGTCTGAGGTAATGACACTGAATCTCTGGAGAGACGTCCCAAGGTTGCCGAGGACACCTGATGTTTCTATAATATTTCTTAATATTCTTCCCTCCAGAATGGGAGCTGCCTAAGGACAGACATGGTATTTGTTTCTGCTCATTCCTGAATCCAGAGCATCTAACACACTGCCTGGAACATAAATGTTTAATAAATACTTAGTATTTATTTAACAAATATTATTTATTTATTATAAGTATTTATTATATAAGTATTAAATAGTTTGTTGATAAATTATATCATATAGAATAACATAGATCACATATATCATGTTATGCATAATACATCCTCAAATAAAAATAAATTGATATCATTGGTGGGCAATAAAGACAGATTTTTAAAAGTTATCATCTTATTTCTTTTTCTCATTTACATCTATGAGTCGAAGCCATTTTTAAAGTTTCTAAGTGTTAAATAATTAATTCCATAATGGGTTTACCACCAGTTTTGGGGGGAATAAAAGCATCATTACTCTGCCCTGGTTACACGATCTCAAAATACTCTGGTTACGTCAGCTTCAGGGGTCCTTAGCTTCAGGGAACACTAAGGCATGTGAGAAAAACTGTATCTAGCACTTGTGTGTATGTGCCCTTTTCTGTTTTACAGCCAAAATGGCTGATCTGCAGCCCGTGAAGCTAGCCCGGGTAACCTGTCGGTCTCTGTTCACAACATGCGGCTTCATCGCTTTCTCATCCCCTAGAATCCACATATTCTCCAGGGAGAGACAGATGAATAAACAGAATACAGAAGGAAAACATATATGTCGGGTGATAAGTTTCATGGAGAAGTACAAACTGAGGCAGAGGAATAGGGACGGCTGGGGGTCGGGAAGCAAGAGGGCAACTGGCAAGGTGCCATTTGAGCAATGACCTGAGGGAGGAGGAGGGGTGAGTAACACCAGATGGGGTCGGGAAGAGATGTCCAGCCAGAGGCATCACCAACACAAAGTGCGGGAGGGAGTGTGCCCAGCTTGCTCAGGGACAGCAAGGGGGCCAAGGTGGCTGCAGCAGGGGCAGGGAGGCGCATGCCTTAGGGGGAGGGAGGGGGGGAGAGAGAGAGAGAGAGACACGGCTGTCTTTGTTGACACTAGCAAATCATTATAACCCAAAGAGGTGAGTGCACTTGCTGACTGAGGAGTACCGAATCTTGTCCTCAGAGGGGTGTTAGCTAAGAAGGCTTCCTGGAGGAGGTGATACCAGAACCTAGTCTTCAAGAATGAGAAGGCATTAACTACTTACACGAAAGGGGAGATGGAGGGCTAGAGAGTCAGAGAGAGACAGAGAGACAAAGCTGAGATTCTCCTTCTGCTGGGCAGAGGTCTTGGTCTCATCCTCTCTAGGTAGGCAAGTAAAAGAGAGGACAGGGACACATCTGGGTGGCATCGACAAGGTCTCGTTCCCAAATTGCCTGGTCCTTCCCATTCTGTAGGGAGGCAATGTTCCAGGGCAGAAAGAGCCCCAGACTTAGTTGTGGCAGGTGTGAGTTTTACCCCAGCTCCTACATTCAGAGAATCTGTGGTCTGGGACCAGTCATGGGTCTTCCCAGCTTCCATACCCTTCTGTAAATTTACGATAATAAAACCCATCCATCTCAGCTGTAGCACTGCTGTAAGGATCAAATAATATAACAAATGTGAAAGTGTTTTGTAAACACTAAAGTTTTGTCTAACTATATTATTATGTGCTACAAAGATATAAACATCAGGAGATTAAAAATATTTAGGAATCATCAACACTAAATTAGGATGCAAGGACTTTGTGCAGTTCCAGCTTTTAAATGTGCATTTGTTCTATAAAACAGAAAAGGACACCAATAACTTTTAGCACGTATTTTAGGGAAAAAAAAGTCACAAAGAAAAATGGAAGTGGATAAAAACAGATGATAAATAATGTTGCCACAAAGAACACCTATTACTACAGTGCTTGGTTCATACATATGGTCCAGATCTTCACCAAGGCAATAAAAATAGAAAATAGCCTTTAAAACCTCTTCACAACAGTGGTAAACCAAATTAGAGACCCATGGCAGTGTGACAAAATGACACGCTGCTGGAAAGACAAACATGAAAATCATTAGCTAACACTATCAAATGCAGAGGAGCCCAAGGTTGAGTTTATCTAAAAATGACAGTTTGTTACATTTTCCCAAGACTTGCAAATGAATTATTTAGGTGTTAAGAGGCTTTTAGGAATGTAAATGCTTACAAGAAAAAAAAAATGTATGAAATGCTCTGGTTTCTCCCAGAGTTTTCCTCCTGGCTTCTCCGCTCACCCCTACTGATGAGATTCCTCTTTATACCGTTTAGATAATCCCTCCACCTCTATGGAGCTGTCACGCTCCATCATAATTGGACTGATTTAATGACAACCCTGTTATTCTTTTCTCCCGGTTTCTCTTTATGTGTTTGACGTTTATTTATTAAATTAAGTTAATTAAAATTAATAGTGTTTTGATAATCTGGAGATGTCCTGTGGGAAAATGGATATATTATGGGAGATAACAGGGTTCTGTCACTTAAGGAGAGACAAGTGTACCATTTCTTAAGCATGCTGTTCAGGACTTCTATTTTTTTGGGGGGGCGGGGGAACATACGAAAAATATCTCAATTTACTGAAGCTCTATATTAAGACTGGGTTAAATTTTCTATTTAATAGTATGGAATCGAGGTTCCTCTGTAAGAAATTGTGCTAGTTGGGGATGCACCCTGCTTTAACTTGCACCGGCAACAGTATTGCTTTGATGTTAGGAGAAATCTGGGATCTTCTTTTTATCCTTTCTGACTGACACATCCAATAGGATCAAGGTCTACCTTCGGCATCATGAAACCAAAGAGAAATAACCTCGATCTTTTTGGGTGAGTGTACATGTGGAAAACTGGCATCTCTACTGGTTTATCTTGGGCCCATAATACCACCTGTATGAACTCATTATTAAAACAAAGACAACGCGGTCGTCTTTTGTGTCTCTTGTAGGAACACAGAAATGCTCAAAAACATTATTCGCCAATTGCCTCTTTGCTATTGGTCTCTTTCTCTTCTTCAGTATAACTGAGTCCTCTACTTTGATGCAATGAGCATAAATCTCATTAAACTGAAGGCACATAAGGTCAGTATGGGAGATTAAAGAGGGAGACGGTATTTAAATAACAGTTTGCAAATGCTTAGAATAATTTTGCCCTGAGCATTGAGGCTGAAGCACTTGTTTGAGCTTTGATTGAAGGTATGCAACACACCTGGGCACAAAACTTTTCCAGCTACTCCATGGGGATGAATGACCACAGGGATGCATGACCACTACTCTGTGTGTGGGTGATAACAAGTATGATCTTAAATAAGAGCCACAGTTCATTGTACCCTTACTATTTCCCCAGCATTGTTTTAGCACGTTAAATAACAATATCGGCGAGCATTTTCTAGCAGTTCTGTGAGCCAAGCTCTGCAAAAATATATCTTTACATACATTATCTAACTTGAGCCTCACAACAGCCCTCGGGATTACGTACCAGTGTCTCCGTTCTACAGGTGCAGATAATGAGCTTCAGAAAGGTTATATAACTTGTTCTAGGCCATGCGGCCAGTAAGCGGTGAAAATGTTTCAAATGGACCTCTGAGCTAGGAGAAGCCAGCCTTGTGTGTCCGTGGCTGCCTTGTGTGTCAGCATAACCTGAACAACTGCGGTTGCAGGGCTAGGTGATGATATCAGTAAGAAATCACTCTCCATTTACAATAGCAAATGTTTGCTACATTCTGCTCCTAAATGGGCAACCTACAGTAGTTTTTTTTTAATTGCCTTCAATATATTTTTAAATTATTTTCTTTATTTGAGAGAGAGAGAGTGTGCGTGAGAGAGAGGGCACAAAATGGGGGGAGCGGGGGAGGCAGAGGGAGAAGCAGATTCCCCGCTGAGCAGGCCACCCCACACAGGGCTCCATCCCAGGACCATGACCCGAGCCGATGGCAGAAGCTTACCCGACTGAGCCACCTAGGAGCCCCTAAAGTAATTCTTAATCATGTGTAATTTTGAGAACCCCCCCCCCCCCCAGGAAGCCTTGCTTCGCGCAGAACAGGTCCTCGTCTCCTTGGGGTCTTGCCGTTGGCTGGCTGGAGGATTATCGAGTGTGTGCACCTGGCTCAGCTCAGTGATCGACAACCTGACCCCCCCACCCCCCACCACTCTGCACTGGGTGCCTTTCTCAGAACTGCACTTTTTAGGTGGAGAACAGGCCACTTAAAAATACATCCTAACTCCTAAGCATATAAATTAAATATAAGAAGAAAAATATGAAAAGAAAGCCATTGAGAGGCGCCTGCACATAAACAACGAGCTATCAAGCATTAACTCTACCCTCCGGGGCCGTGCTTGGCGCACTGCGTTCTTCGCTCACGCGCACATCCGGGGTTCTTGCGCGCCTGCGCTGTGCCAGCCGCTGTGCCCCCACCTGAGCAAGGAGGCCGCCTGGGCAGGAATGCCGCCCGCAGAAGGAGAGGCCTCTAGAGCGCTGTGGCCCGCTCCTGCCACAGAGCAGGTGCACGGAGGGTTTTGGAAGCGAGGAAGAGCACGTGAATGAAATAATTCCCTGCTCAAAGGGCTGTCTTTAATTAACCGCTTGTTTTGCGGTGATTTTCCTTTACCTGGTTCTTCTTGGTTCTCTTCACTCTCTAATTCCTTGGCTGCAAACATGTCTTTAATGGAAATTAAGTCGTTTTTTAGGAGTTCCAGCTTCTCTCCATCGAGTGATGCTAAAAATGACTGCACCTGAAAAAAGAAACGGGTCAGCATAACTGTCATCTTTCTCTCCCGTTATTCACGTTTACGTGCCCCTGTCGCGAGTTCTCCCCGGACTGGTGTGATTCGGTGGTGTGGGGGGCAAGGCCGGGTTCAATGCTCGATTTACTGCCTACTCTGTGCCGCTGGGGGTGAGTTACATAAACTCCCTGGGCCTCAGGTTTTAAAATTTTCAAGTGAGACCCACACTTCATCATGATCCTTGGTGAGGTAAATGAAACCGCGAACGTGAAGTGACTGCACAGGTGCAAACAGCAGAAGCTAAATACATTGCGGTGATAGAGCCCTTCCAGCCTCGTGGGCAAAAACACCCGTGCTGCCAACTCTGACTTCAAATATGAGCCCCTCACTTACGAATTGTGTGCCCTTGCGTAACTTATTTAGCCTTTCCCTCATCTGTAAAATGAGGACAAATAGCATCTGCCTTGTAAGGTTATTTCGAGGGTTCAATGAAATAATGTACTTAAAAGTACTTGTAGGGGTGCCTGGCCGGCTCAGGCGGAAGAGCATGAGACTCTGGATCTCGAGGTCGTTATTTCGAGCCCCACGTTGGGCGCAGAAATTACTAAAAAAATAAACTTAAAAAAAAAACTGCTTGTAGTGAAGGTCAAGAAATTACATATATGTAATGTATATTAACATGATATATAAGAACAGTAAATATGTATATATAATACATATTTAATATACATATATAATACAAAGAAATGTTATACATACACACACACACTTGCTAGATGTGGGTTATTGAAGCAGGGTTACGAAAACACATGAGACACATTTTTTCCTCAGAGATCTTGTATTCTAGAGGAGAGAGGCCCAGGTTAACTGCCAACTGCCATGACAGATGTGAGTGGAGTGCCAGCTGGGCACCAGGGAGGGAACTTCAGTCCCCCTTGGGGAGGCAAAATGGTGGGCAGGGAGAGTTCACGGAGGATGATGCTTGAACTGATACCCTCCTTGCTCACGGCCTTCAGAGCCCTTCTTTTGAAATTGTCCTCTGTAAACACTTAAAAATTATTTGCACACATGGCTAGTCATCCTCTGTGAATCTGAAGACTGATTTGAATTTCCAAAGTGACCAAAGTGCACAGAGAACCATATAAAAAATGAAGCAGGGGGGAAGTGGGTGGGCGGGATGGGGTAATTGGGTGATGGGCATTAAGGAGGGCACGTGATGTGAGGAGCACTGTGTGTTATACACAACTGATGGATTATTGAACACTACATCTGAAACTAATGTACTATATGTTGGATAATTGAATTAAAAAAAATAAAATAATAAAATATAGGCCGGAAGTAGAGTGCAACGTAATGGAAGCTACTCAATCAATATTGCTAAATAAATGAGTGAATGGTTTCTTTCCTGGAAAAAAAAAATGAAGTAGGACTATAAAGTAGAAAGGTTTTCATGTTTTCATTCTGCAGGTCAAACCCTTGCTCTGGAGGGACAGCCAGCAGAGGAGCCGCAATTCCCTTTGGAATGTGTTTTAATATTCATTGTCGTAGTAGATTCACACACCAGGATAAGTGAGAGAGTCAGAGAGGGCATCACGGATGCTAGGACACCATTTTCCTAAAAATCGTAATGCGTATCACCAGGGCATAATGCAATTGGCAAGGAGGCTCGGGGAGAAGCTCAGCAGGAATTCATCAACACAAAACCCATTAGCTAGAGAGTTCGGCAGGTGGAAGCAAATGCACCCTGCATGATGGCTGCCACCAGGCGTTTTTGCTCTGACCTTTTCAGAGCCTTCTTTTCTGCTCATACACTCATGAATAGGCCTCAGGGTCCTAGAATGGCCCACAGCAGATTCCTACACTTTAGATATATTTTCTGAATAGCAGTTTGCGAAGAGTAAAATTAAAAGGTAGTTATTGAATACATGTGCTTGAGCACAACACTAGTGAAAATGTATACACACACGGGGGACATTATGGTTTCCCCATGTCCTCTGGAGGGTAGCCATTCTCTGGGAGGGAATGCACTGGGGTTTTATGCTTGGATATCCTTTGGGAAGGGTTCTTTTTAGCAAAGGATTCTTGTCAGCATCTTTCTACCACAGTATCTTTTTTGCTTCCTCCTAGTTCATTCCATTATGCCAAGGTGATGAGCAATGAATCTTTACTTCAATCTAGTAATAAATAATCATGCACTCCTCAATAAATATTCATAGAATGCTGACTATATGTTTGGCACTGTGCTAAGTGTCGAGAACACAAGGGTAGACAGTCTGCCTTGTCAATCTTTTCCCTGAAAGGGAATATGGGGTGCCGCTTTGAAGATTCTTGTTTACTGTTTTTGTTAGCTATTGAGTATAGTAGCAACAAGAATGATCAGGTTTTTTCTTAAGATTTATCGTATACCACATTGCCATGTCTGTTGCCATCCTAGAATCAATCCAATAGAATAGTAATGATAGTAATTCCTTAATATTTCCATATAATGTGTCAAAATTTTAGCCATTGAAATGTCAACAGAGGTGATGTGTATCATTTCTGGCTCAAAGCTCTTAAAAAATGGGAGTGGCGTACCAGGGTGGTACATGGGTTGAGCTTCTGATTCTTGGTCTAGGCTTAGGTCATGATCTCAGGGTTGTGACATTGAGCCCCACGATGGGCTCCGTGGGTGGGGAGCCTGCTTGGAGTTCTCTCTTCCTCTCCCTCTGCCCCTCCCGCTCATACTCTTTCTCTCTAAAAATAAATACATATTTTTTTAAAAATGAGAATGTGCCCTCTACACTCTCTGTCCTTATGCTGGTAGGTTTAAGATGACAAGGAGGCCCTAGAGGATGGTGACAGCCAATACTTTAGACTCAGACACAGGAGAGCCCACAGGGCCAAAGGGATGTGCCCACGCGGAGCCCCCACACTCCTCCTTCCTGACCACTCTCCAGGTACTAAAGTGACCAAAGTTTCCCTTCCACAGCCTGTATAGATCTCTTCCCAGGCTGCTCTCCTTGTGGTGGGACCACCCACTGGAGGGTACACCCCTACGTCTGAAGGATGGCTAAGAGGTAGCTGTTAGAAGGGCTGCAGGTGCAGCTTGAACCAGGGCATCCTCACAGGTGCACAGAAAGCTCCTTGAAGGGAGAGACAGCTGGAAATAAAGGGGGCAAGAGCAGGCAGGAGGGTGGCATGGAAATGTGAGGGGTTTGAGAATTCTGAATGGGAATCTGGTTTTCAAAGTTGTTATGAAAGGTAGGATGATGGTATATTTTCTTTAATAGCTTGTTTCAAAAGTCCTTTAATTTTTTTTAAGATTTATTTTTTTTGACAGAGAAATAGAGAGAGAGAGAGAGTGAGCACAACCAGGGGGAGCGGCAGAGGGAGAAGCAGGGTCCCCTCTGAGGAGGGAGCCCCACGTGGGACTCAATCCCAGGACCCTGAGATCATGACCTGAGCTGAAGGCAGATGCTTAACCAACTGAGCCACTCAGGTGCCCAAAAAGTCCTTTAAACTTTAAGTATACACTATGTATAGGAGGTCTAGTTAAATATGAATTCTAGAGAAACAATATTTTCTTAGTAGGAGGGTGTGTCCCAAATATTGCGCAGGACATATTTATACTAAAATAGTATTCATTGTTTATCAAAAGTTGAAGTTTCACTCATCATCCTGTGTTTTCATTTGCTAAAGCTGACAACCCCAGTAGGGGTCTCCGTGTGTATTCTTGCCCGAGGCCCGTGAACATCAGGATGGGTCTAGCGGAGCCATAAGATGAACGGAGTCTGGCCTCTGAACCCCTAATGCAGGCAAGCTGCCTGATGCCCAGACAGGCACTCCCATCTTGGGCTGTTACAGGAAGGAGGATAATGCCTACTGATTTTGACCCATATGTTTTTAGGGCTTGTTTATTACAGCACCCAGAAACTGTCGTTACTAATCCAAGAAAACAGTCTGCATTCCTTACCATGAATACTATAAAAACCTCTAGGCCAGGGGAAAGAAAACAGACCTTGTAGGAGCAGGGAGCAAACAGGAAATGCATCCCACCAGGGACCAAACTCCCTTCCTAGCAACACCAGTCCTTTGGGGCTCTTTTCTAGGGACCTGGGACTCTTTCACAGATGAGACCTGGAATGAAACCTGCCAGAGTGGAATCTCTCCACCATCATGATAACCTCAGGGGGCCACGTGTCCCTTTCATGTTTTTAATAATAACACACACATATATATAACATAAGAATACATGTAAAAATAAAAGGTCATCAATATATATGGTATACAAAGGCAGCTAACATTTATCGAGTACTTATGTATTAAGCAAGCCACAACTGGCTTCACATGGATTCTCTCATTTAATTCTTTTAATATTCCTGCGAGGTAGGTTTATATTATTATTCCCATTTCACAGAGAAGGGGACTGCAGTGAGATGGGTCCAAAATCATACAGCTACTGAGTGGTATTTGATCACATAATGGCTGACTCGAAACCCAGCTTTTATAAGAACAATTTGTGCTTCCGTGGAAAACTGCATTTTCTAGAGCATACATTACCAGATTATCTGATTCTGAGTCTATGGGAGCAATTTCACAACTCTTTAGATTGTGGCTCGCTGATAGCAGTGCAAAATAATTCTTGTCTATAGACAGGTGAATAGATTGTGTCTAGCAGACAGGCAACCTCCCCTCCTGTGGGAGGGTTAAGCCCATTTGCACATTCATTTCAAAGCTGCTTTACTCCATACAAATGTGTGCATTGGCTTTTCCCCTTGAACCAGTTAGAACATCTGCTTGGTTCCTTCATGTAATGAAGAGGCTAAATAAATTCCTTAATTCATGTTCATTTTATATCTGTATATGAGGCATGATTTTGCTTTTAAAAAATCACCCTTTAACAGTTTCACCAGAAGACTCTCACTGATGGCTCATGGATAACAAGAGGAAATAAACACAGATAGTAACATGTAACTCCCTCCCTGGAGGGAGGGGGATTTCATCCTGCTTGGTTCTTAGTTGCCTGTTACCTGCCATTTTCCCCTGCCTAGGTGGGCATCAAGAATGTCTCAACCCCTTCGGAGTCCTATACTTAGAGGACAGTTCTCCATTCTAAAGCTCACTTCCAACTTCCTCTTCTCGTCGGGGGGCCTGCTTCTCCACAGGGAATGTCACTGAGATGACCGAGAGCCTCTCCCAGGAGGTTCCGTGGGTGCTGCCCTGTGGGTTCCCCGGAAAGACATCCCGGAGTACAGTCAGCCTGACCTTCACACAAAAGAGCTGTATGTACAATTAAATGAATAGTTTTAAACTGCTTAGAAGAGTGACTATATAAGGCCCATATGAGTATTTGCTAAATAACCCTCCTTCCCACATAGATCCTTAAAAAAAAAAAAACAAAACTCCAAACCCTGCTGATGTTTGCCATTTCTGTTTTGCTTCTTGAGATCCCGGGGGGGCGGGGATGCAAATGTGCGGGGCTGATAGGTAATGTTCCTCTTCAGGAACATTCTCAAATAGAACTTTAACTCCCAGTATGGTGGCCCAGGCATTTCAACAAGTGGGTGAATAAACCACTGTACAGCCCCTAAAACCATATTAAAACCCTGCTCTCTGGTAGAAACCTCAGCTGCTTTGTTTTCACGGGGTGGGAGCGCAACCTGGCCTGATAGGGCATCCCTGGTCTGGGTGCTACGTCACCAAAAAGAAGCACAGGGCCAGGAGCCTGACAGCCAAGTTTCTGAGCAGCCTTCTGTACCATGAAGTGGGGGCAGTGAGGACCCTTACTTTGCTGCCCTCTTGGGGCTGGGGTACGGTAGCAGCACAGGACAGAGAGGAAGTAAGATGGTGCATGAGGGGGTCAGCAGGCTGTAGAATAACTATGACCTTAGCACAATACTAATGAGGCCCTAGAAATGAGATATTTTAAACGCAGATTTTCCAGTTTCTTTCATGTGTAAGAAAACACATTAGTGACTTGGTATTTTAAGTGACCAGAGCAGACATACCTTGCTTTCGCTTTCGTTGGATAGAATTTCCAGAGCTTCCAGGTGTGACAAACCTTGATACTCATCAAACAGCGTCCCATAGTGGGCAGTCCTCTCGGCCGTCAGCTGCTGGGCCAGTCTCTCCTTCTCTTTCTCCTTGGCTTCCCTTAACATCTGCAGAAATACACAGTGTTTGTATCCTGGATGTGGGCTCGAAAGCCTCGTTTTCTGTGTACGATGTAGGGGGAGATGAGGGCTGGCTTTCTTTGTGTCCCTTGGGAATTTCTAACAAAATGATTCTTTCACTGATTCCACAGACAGTTTTTACATAATATTCCACTTCAAATCTTACACGTTTGTTATGTACACAACAAAACAAAAAGCAAAAATTCTATGCCTGGCAATGGGATTGGAAAGAAGCAGAACAGAAGCTGAACGAACAGTGGTTTCCGCAGAAGAGCTTTCCATGTGTGTGATTAATTTTCTTATTTTCTGAAACATCCAAATTTTCTATAATGAGCAAATTGATGTACACCGGGGAAGTGTAATCTATTGTGACAGGGTTCACTGCAACTTCTGCACCCAGGCCGACCTCAGAGCAGCCGCAAGCTGGCCTGCTTTGACTGGAGTTACATTGTTTTAAAAATGTTATGTGTGTGGTTACTAACCATCTTTGATGAAAAATTAATAAAATATAAACTCATAATGTATTCCTCATCAGATACTGAGTATAAATAAGAATATTAGCTTATTGATTCTTGAGAGTGGATTTCCTCTCCATGTTGATCATTTTTCTCCCGTTATTTTTCATTGATTACGTAAAGAGAAGAAAATGAACACGAGTCCCTCAGTCACTCCCAGTTTCCTGCACTTGCTTTCTGTGATTCTAAGCACCTTTTATTTGATTCCTCATTAAGTTTACTGGGCACTATGTTTATAGGGTTCTTTAGTATCTCTGGAGAGCACCATAAACACAGTGGCCACCACAAATTCACAAGGGAAAGATCATGGAAGAACAGACTGTGGTTTTTACCGGGTGTCAATAAAACGGTCAAGCTCCTTCTCCTTTTGGGTTTTTGAGGCCATCAGCCAAAAACTCACCGGGCTTCCAACAGAATTCTCTCCTCTGTCCGTCTTTAAGAGTACGTATGTACAAGCTCTGAATTTTAAAGTTTTCAAAACAACTCTATCAAATGAAATTATCACTGGGGATTTTTAACACTTAAAATAAAACCCAACTTTTCCCACTGATCTTCCTCGCTCAGTGGTAAAACAAAACATCACAGTGACACAGAAATTGCTTCCTTTCCCTCGAGCAACATCCATTTCTAAATTTATGTTTTGGAACAGAGGGGAAGGGATGAAATGAAGGGGGAGTGGGGAAGGTCGCTCTGGAATGACTTGGATTCAGTCAAAAGATGGAGTGAAATTAAAGTTGCTTAAAGAAGAACTGGCTTTCTATAGGGTGTCAGTCCTTTTTCCGTCCGGAAAAGAAAAGGAGATGGTTTGAAACAGCAATGAGTGGTTGTGGCGTGGGAGGCTTCCTGACAGAAGGGCAGCCCTGGAGACTTGTGTCTGTGGGTCTGGAATCCACCCTGTGCCACTGGGATAGAACACGGGAGAAGTTCAGGGAGTGCAGGAACACTGGGCTTCTACAGTTACTTAGTGTGGATTAGGAAAAACCCAACAGACTTCTCTATGTCAACGGACGGCAGCTTCACCCTTTGAGCTGTGCATGCCAACAGCTTCACCCTTTGAGCTGTGCATGCCAACAGCCGTGGCTCTTGCTGCCTCCTTATGTCACACCCCACGTTCCCTCCATCGGGAAGTCTGGGTCGACCCTCAGAATATCCCTGGAATCAGCATTCAGCCCCTCTTCCAGGGCTCCACACTGAGCCACCAGGTCCTCCTGCTTAGGCAATGGCACTTGCCCCCTGAGGGGGCTGGGAGACTTGCAGCATCAGTGACCTAGGGCCCCAGTTGCCGTACTTGGCAATCCGTGCCTCACTGGCACCGATGTCATGCCTCCCGTGATCGATCACCGGTGCAGCAGAGACACTGGGGAGACCTGTTCCAGGAGATCGGCTGAAGGACTGTCCCAGGGCTCTGCCCGGCTTTCCTCAGGGGACACAGTAGCCTAGGCTGCTTCTACCCCATCTTCTCTCCCTCTCCCCGTCCCTGGGGTCAGACTTGTATCTTAGTCTGATGGCCCTCCCAGCCGTCTTGCCCCCCCACCTCCACTTTGTCGCTCAGCATTTCCCCTAATAAAATCCCCGCACATTAAGGCCATCTTGGCCTCTGCTGCTGGGAAAGCCTGCGCTGGTACACACTCTACCTGGTCTCCCTGCCCTCAGCCCTCCCCACACCCAGTCTGTTTTCAACACAGTAACTACAGTGCTCCTGCTACAGGCAGATCTTATCACTCCTCTTTTCAAAGTGCTTTAACGTTTCCCCCATTTCACTAACAGTACAACCTAGGTCCCTACAAATGCCCTCCGGGATCTGCCATGACCTGCTCCCCACTAGTACTCTAGCCTCGCCTGTAACAGTTCTCTTCCTGGCTCACTCCTTTCCCACCATGTAGCATCTTTGTTCTTCATCCACACTAGACACTCCTGCCCCAGGGCCTTTGCACAAGCTCTCTTTCTGCATGGAATGTGCTTCACTCAGATTTCAGCATGGTCAAGCCCCTCATCTCCTTCAATTATTTGCTCAAATGTTGTCATCTCCATGAGGCCGCCCCCCCCAACAATCCAATTTAATACCTAACCTGCCCCTCACTCCCACATTCCTGACTGCCTTCTTCCTGCTCTACTTTTTCTTTTCTTTTTTCCCACACCACTCAATTATCTTTTAAAATACTAGACAATGTTGATGGTTTGTTTCTCCTCACTGTAACAAAAACTCCTTAAGGACAGGGATTTTTATCCATTTTGGCTGCTGATGTATCCCAAGTGCTTGGAAGAGTGCCTGGCACATAGTGGTCATTCAAAATGCATCTGTGGAATGCATGCATGAATGAATGAATGAAGGAAGGAAGGAAGGAAAAATTACTGGTTGGCAGGAGGTTAGAGTCGGGAGTGTTGTGGTGATCCATGTGAATTAGAGGCGCCATGCTCAAGTGTGCCCCCGAATGTTGGGTACCATACTCGTTGTGCTTTTCCGACGTGTAATTAGAATAAAACACTATGGATGACCAGTGTGGATTTTCACGTGACATATTTCTGTGAGCATTGCTCCTTACTTTTCAGCAGCAGACTGATAAAAATTGTGAAGGTGACCCCAAACCTACAGTAATCTGGGAACCTGAGCAGACCCAATTCTCCATTTTAGAGGTGTGTACATTTCAGACAAGAGTAGAATTAGCCAGTTTCTGCACTTGGTTACATTTTCCCCACATTATCAGTTTTTTAACTAGAATCAAATTTATTTATTGACATATATACTTATATATGTATATGTATGAATACTTATATGTACATATATGTAATATATAATATATAATTGTATATATATGTATATAGAAATTTTACAGACATATGAAATCTTGTGGCAAAAATATTCCTACATGCTCACCAAATATCCTTTTCCTCCCAGACACATGGCTAGACTATATTTCTCAGCCCCCTGCGTTGAATTAGGTAAACTGTGTGGTGTTGGCCAAAGGAATGAGGGTAAAGTCCTGAACTGTCCCACCTAGTCCTCTCCATCTCACCCTCCCCTAGGTTAGAAGTAAAGAAGTAAAGAATTTTAGGACGGCAGAGCCATGGGATAGGGGCTCAGAAAAGAGCTACCTAGAAAGTCCCTGAACAGGAACGCTCACACCGTAGGAGGCAAAGATAGACTTCCTTCTGTTCTTAGCCACACTGATCCTTAGGGGTTGGTTTTTTTTTGTGTATTGCTTCTGTTTTACAACATCTAGTATTAATTATCTGAGTAATATAAATCTATTTTCTTTTTTTTTTAGTGCTTTTTCAAAAAAGATTTTATTTATTTATTTGAGAGAGAGAGGGAGCACAAGTGGGGGGAGGAGCAGAGGGAGAAGCAGGCTCCCCATTGAGCAGGGAGCCGGACAAGGAGACAAGGACACGGGGCTCCACCTCAGGACCCTGAGATCATGACCTGAGCTGGTGGCAGATGCTTCACTGACTGAGCCACTCAGGCGCCCCTCTGTTTTCTTTTTAAATATCAGTAGGGTGGTGGTTTAGGTGATCCTGCCAAGTCCTGACCTGAGCTATAATATCAGAGTGGTTATACGAGGGTTACTCTGGAAGAGACAAGGGGAAATAGCTTAAAACAAAAGCTTTTCAGGAACTGCCACTAACATGATGTCAGTGATAGCTCCTTAGTGGCTTCCTAGTACTGAGCTGTGAGAAGCTATGTTTGTCCTGCCTGTGAAATTTACAAAACCCGGGGCCGTATCAGCTGCTCCTGGTTTCAGGAAGGCAAAGACAGACCTGGTGTGTCTGACTGTTAGGGGGAAAGGGGACAAGGGGCCTGCTTGCACTGGGCATGTGCCGTCTAAAAGAGCAAGTTCAGTATTAGCGTTTTATACTTGGAAAATAAGATAAATAGTATTTTTAATTTAGTTGACTACTATAAGTAAGCAAAACACAGATTAAATTCTTTTTTTCTTTTCTTTCTTTTTTTTTTTTTAAAGTAATCTCTGCCCCCAATGTGGGATCAAACTCATGGCCCTGCGATCATGGGTTGCATGCTCTACTGAGCCAGCCAGCCAGGCAGCCCACAGATTCAGTTCTTCGTATCATATTTCTCAAGGAGGGTTGGGAAGCTTTAAAACTGGAAGTGTGAGAAGCCCATCCTGTGTGTAGTAAGAAGACTATAAATTAAAATTCCAATGAAATAGTATTTCCACCTATTATATGGACAGAGAATAATGACAATAATAACCAACATTCCTGAGTGTTTGCTAAGAGCTGGGTACTATGCTAACTCATTTCATGCTTACATCAAAGCTCTCAGTAGGTACTGATGTTATCCCCAGTACAGAAGAGTAAACCAGGGCACAGAGGGGCTCAGTGACCTGTTCACGGTCATACAGCTAGAACGTGGCAGATCTAGAATACGTATGGTAGTGTTATAAACTGAATGCCTGTGTCCCCCCCAAATTCATGTGTTGAGACCTAGTGCCCGGTGTGATGGTATTTGGAGGTAGGGCCTTTGGGAGGGGATTAGGTCGCGGGTGGAGCCCTCATGAGTGGGATCAGTGTTCTTATAAAAGAAAGCCCCCAAGCTCCTTCCCTCTTCCACTATGTGAGGACGCAGCAAGAAGACAGCTGTCTATGAACCAGGAAAGGGCCACCACCAGACACCAACTCTGCCAGCACCTTGATTTTGGGCTTCCCAGCCTCCAGAACTATGAGAAATCAGTGTTCGCTGCTTGTAAAGCACCCAGTTTATACATTCTGTTAGAGCGTCCCTCGTGGACTAAGACAAATGGCAAAAATATAATCATCTTCGAGAAATTATTAAGTGAATAAAGCAAGATACAAAAGAGTGTGGTTAGTATGCTACCATTTGTCTGAAAAACTGTGTATGTATATATGTGTATATGTATCTATATATCCACGTATCTCTCTCTATGTATGTGTGCCCATGTGTGTAGCTATATGATAATTCTGACAGAATCCCTAAGAACCTGTCAACAGTGTTCGTCTCCCATGAGAAACCAAGTGGCTGGGGAAAGGGCTGTATCAGAGACTCAAATTTCATTCTCTACTATCTTATGTCATTTGAATGTAAGCCACGTGCTTGAAAATACCTATTAAAAAAGATACATAGGGGCGCCTGGGTGGCACAGCAGTTAAGCGTCTGCCTTCGGCTCAGGGCGTGATCCCGGCGTTGTGGGATCGAGCCCCACATCAGGCTCCTCCACTATGAGCCTGCTTCTTCCTCTCCCACTCCCCCTGCTTGTGTTCCCTCTCTCGCTGGCTGTCTCTATCTCTGTTGAATAAATAAATAAAATCTTTAAAAAAAAATAAAAAAAATAAAAATAAAAATAAAAATAAAAAAGATACATAAAAATGTATTTACTTTACCAACCAAAAGAAAACATTGCATATATGCGTAATCCCACCTGTGATAAGGAAACGGTTCTCTCCATGAGTGTCTTGGTCCGCTTAAAGCCTGGGTCACTCTCCGCAAGGACATTCATGGTTTTCTTACCGATGAATTCCAGAGCATCAAGACCGCCGGTTAAGACGCTTTTACCCTGCCGATGAGATAATTGCGTGAGATTGGTTTTTGCCTTTCGCTTCTCCACAGCAGTCAGCAACTCCTAGATGGCACCATTTGGAAATATTAAAATCAATATAAAGTCACAAGTTTTTCTCATCAGGGATTTAATATCCATTTCATCCTATTTTCTTTTCCTTGGAAGGGCATATGTCATATAATTTGTAGGACAAACGATATTATTTTAAAAGGGTGCTTAGCAAAAACCAAAGCATATTTGGGATGAATTTTGCTGGCTTTGTGTGTATGAACAGACATGTAATCTAAGACATAAAATTAATAGGTGATCCCATTACTGTTTTTGTTTGAAAGAATGTTAAGCCAAGTAACAGAATTACGTGGAACAGTCTATTAAAATGTCAAATACTCTGGCCAATTTAGTGAATTCTTTAATCTAGGGCCTTGGAGTGTAGGACCCTCAGGCTGTGTCAGATGGCTCTTGCATACTTTCACAAACTACTAATAACCGCCTATAATTAGTATATTCATGAAATAAGACAGGTTGATTTCCATAGACCACTGGCTTTAGAAACTGTTCTATCATACAGTTACCCTTTTGCAAATCCTCTTGTCAACCATTGATTTTCTTAAAAAAGATTAAAACAACCAAGCTTTACTCACATAAACTGTTCATATAAATAGAACTGCTTACATTTCTTTGCAACTTCTGTACAGACACTCCCACTCCACAACTTCAATTATACTATGCATACACCTGTGTTTTCCACCTTACATGAATTTATATACATTATATTTTTGTATTATATTATTGCCTATATACATTTCCTAATCTTCTTAATTATTGCTTCATTAGCAGTATTAGACTTCACTGACTATACTTTAGTCGTCATTTCCGTCTTGGACATTTAGACTTGTTTTCTGATGTGGGAGCCCATCAATAGTCACACTATAAAACAGATTTTAACACACACATATTGTGGAAGGACTACGGGATATCAGCAATTTATATTTTTACCTAATGTGGTTTATTTTCTTTTAACATCCTATGAGGGATTACTCTGGTAAAGCATCTAATGGGAGAAAGAAGGACATAGGGACTTTGATTAAGGGCAGATCTGGTGGGAGCACCTGGAGCTTTGGAAAAGAAAGTACCAGAAGGTAGAAGCGAATACAGACCGGGAATGAGGGTGCTGAAGACAAACTCGGAGTGCCCTGCATAGTCGCTCAGGGAGACAAGGAACACAAGTCTCATAACCAGGGCTACCGAAGGACCTCCTCCCCATCCCCGACCCTACCCACCCCTCACTGTAGACATACTGGACTTGTACTGCTATCTGACTCCGAAAACACATTTGCTGCTTCCCATTCACCCTACTTAGTCTACAGGGCCTCAAGTCACCAAGAGAAGAGCCGGCATTTTCTAATTCTGGCGTGCCCGGACCCCAAGGTCTAGGTCACCTTCTCTTCTTCCCACATTGCATTGTACTTGCCTGTCGAGTTGTCTGTCTCTGTTTTCCAGAATGTTGTGCCCTTTTGTTTGTCAGCATCTGCCCAGCATTTAGCATAACTCTTGGCACACAGCGAGGGCTGATGACCTTTTTTTTTTTTAATGAATGAATGAATAAGTTGAATAGCAACTATATTTCTAGAAAACTAGTTGGCTGGTTTCACACGGTAGAAAATAAACCTTTTCTTCTTGTCACTGAAGACAGTGACAGGCAGGCAGGGGTCCGGGCTGGGGGAGTAAACTTAAGGTTATTTAAGGAAGGGGGAGAGTAGGAATTGGAAGGTAGGGATGAGGGAAGAATGTTGGTCTTAGCTATCTGGAAACACTTCAGAAACATCTCGGGATGTTGTTCCCAATTCCCTAGCAGGGTTTTTTGCTTTTTTTTTTTTTTTTTAATTTGAATGGCTTTATCATTTTCAAACTGAAGTTTAAGAAACACAGACCATCTAGGAAAAACAGCTGTCTCAGCTCTAAGAAAGAGCCCTTTCTCCTCCCCCAGCCAGAGGCTGTCCTTGCAGCTGTTGGAAAGGACACCGTTACATCAGACTGAAAATATTCCTTCTAAGCAGCTCTTTTCTTTTAAACATAAAATATATCTTTTTTGCCCTTATTATTCTGGTGCCAAGGTTACACCTACTCTGTAGGAGAAAGCATAACAAAATCATAATCAAAGTTAAGAGCAAGGCCATCTTTTCTCTGATGTATCTAGGTCACTAGTAAATACAGATATCAAGGAGGCGCTGGGAGACGCAGGGGAAACAGAGAAGCAGCTAACGACTCACTGTGTTTTGAACCACGTTGGTGATGGTTGACAGCATGCCCCGAGACCCGGATGCAGGAGAAGTGGGTGGGCTTTCTGCGGGGCTCTGATCTGTGGCCACATCTGCTAGTAAGGAGAAGAACATCCTCTTAGAGTTCATTCTGCGGGTCCAAACTTAGAAATCTTCCATTTGTGCACATAACACACTACGGCCCGAGTCCAAAAAGCTCCCAAGTAAATACATCACTCACTGTGAGGGGCTCCATTTTCAGCATCAGGTTGGGCCCCTTCAGGAGAGCTGGAATTTACACTATGAATCCGCAGGGTGGCCCCTGCTTTTTCCTTGACTGCTGTCAATCCATGACCTGTCAGGAAATAAAAATATGGTTCACGAATACAACAGAAACCCCTGGTCTGCCAATTCAACGGTGCACGTTCCAGAGCTTTCGTAAGCTGTAGGTGGATACCCTGGGTATAGGAGACTGTGGTGGTTAGCAGCGTGGACGTATCCTCTTGACTCTTTTCTAAACTCCTCAAAACAGGCATGCATCATCCACTTTTGGATTCCTTGCAGGCCTAGCCCGTCATAGACACTCAATTCATCTTTGTTGAATTGAAATCCGGTGAGGCTCGTGACGCTTTCTCAAAGGGTCCGCCATGCTCTCGGTGTGGAGAGTGCAAGGTCTGCAGCTGACAGGTCAAAACTGAAAGGCAAATCGGTGAGGAAACCAGGAGGGGCACCCAACGGCTCTGACAGTTGTCCTAAGCAGTAACAGGACGGAAGCTCTAACAGCAGCCAGCCAGGATGAAGGACCCTGGCTCCACCCCACGTGAGCAGGGCCCACACATTCACATTCTCCGCAGCCCAGCACAGTGAGTATTCGGTAAGTACTGGTAGGCGTAGAGCTGACCTCCTCATCCCAGCACCCCTGCCACACACACAAACAACCCCCTGGCCTAGCAGAGAAATAGTCTTGTCTACATTTTATTCTGGAGCAATTTATTTTCTCCTCAGAGGCCCCCATGATGTGCTATAGCTTTTCTCAAGTTCCCAAACTGAACACAGAAATGAATAGTCTGCTGAGAGTCCTAAGTGGCTGATTGAGTTCTTGAAGGACAAATAGCCCGGCATGCCTTTGCTCCAGCACTCACCTCCCCCTGAGCCTGCAGGGAGAAAGGGAAAGGGAAAGATTTCACTAGGAACCCAAGCAACGTCAGGTTTTTAAAACCCAAGACAGCAGCAATATTAATATGTGGGGGAAAAAGTCCCAAATCATGGCAGGCTTTGAGAACCAAAGAGAAGCACCTACCCTTAGAAAGCACTGTCAGAATGACCCATTATTCCTCTCCTGAATAAGATAAAGACATAGATAAATCCCAAACCCAAATAACAGTATTTTATCAGTTGTAACTTTATTTATCAGAGTGATTTTCACACAATCAGGGCACTGATATTTACCAGAGAACTAATTAAATCCAGTGGAAATCACCTGTCATTATACACTATCTAGAAAACAGGGAAACTTAAGAAACATTTACAATGTTTATAACATTAATTTCATACAGAAATATGTCTACATGCATGTGCAGCTCATTAGATATAGTTCAAAATTATTGAGTTACTTGGAAAAAAACATGCCCATAACTGTTAAAACTAAGGTTGAAATTCATTCCCTCTAGCCTCTAGTAAATTCCAAGCATTTTAATGGAAAATTGGAGTTTCAGGAGCACACTGAAGTTATAGGGTATCATTCAACTTATTTACATACCAAGTCCATATTCCTTGCCATATTTTAAAAACACATATTTTCCAAAAGGAAATAATGTACATCCAAACCACAATCATGATTCTCACTGAGATCTCTGAGGGCTTAAAATAAAGAAATGAATGAGCTGGAGAGGCGGGGAGGCATCTGCTACACCTTCTCTGTGAAAGCCGTATGAGGAAGATGATTCCACATCCCTCAGGCAGGGTTCAGTGAAGCTCACTGTCATTCTCTCCTTTACCTTCTTTACCCCTTTCATGTGAGGGCCATGCCCGATTCATTTCCTGGGGAAAAATGGCTTTGTGCCATCTCAGAACACAAATGATTAGGGGTATGTCTGCATTAACTGCCTCTAGACAAGTTACTTTGTTTCTGGAAGGAAATGACCATGTTTGTGTTCATATAAATGGGTTGTACCTATTTAGTACATAAGATACTATGCTGCTACTCCCCCCCCCACACACACACGCAGCTTTACTGAGGTGTAACTGATATACAAAAAAAATTGTACACATTTAAGTTTGCTCCAACTTATTTCCTGCCGAACAATTCTCTCTTCTGAATTCTTCTGTTAGTGCAAGTACATCTTTACCTACTAGAAGAGACAGCTATGGCTCTTCACAGATAAGGTTTAGACGATGCCACACCCTCCTTTGAAGACTAACTTCTAAAACTTTACTTAGTGTGACATCTAGTGCCAGACCAAGGAAGTAATAATATGGAGTCATTGTTGCCTTTTGACTGTGAGTGATTCACTCTCAGAGACACTGATTAGGTTTTACCAATAACAGAAAGAAAAAAAAAAACCCATCAAATACGAATAATACTATAGTGTATAATTCATGGATTCTTTATACATCATCATGAACCCTAAGTATCCTCAAAGAAATGAAACTCCTCCAAATTCCTTGGCTCGAAATGTGGACTCTCCTCCACGGCTTGACTTGTTGCAGCGGAAACAGGTGAACATTGCAAAGAAGACAAGAATGTCGTACAAACCCTGTGCTAGTGTATAATTTTAAAGCAAATGCTAAATGACTGGCTGGTGTTTAATTTCTCACCTATATTCTAGCAGGAAACATCCTAGACTGTGGAGTCAGGAGGCTTGTGGAGGAATCTGGGTCCCATCATTTATTAGCCATGATCTGTGCGAGTTACTCAACCCGAGTGTCTACTGTTGTGTCTTCTCTGAAAGGAGGATAGTAACATCTATGTCCCAGAGTTCTACAAGGTCACTAAGGAGAAATACGTGAAACCCTTAGTCCTGGCCAACATTTATTGAACACTTACTATGTCCCAGGCACTGGACTAAATATTTTTAGCCTAGTAAATTATCTCATTTAGTCTTCTCATTATGAGGTAAGGGATATTATCATTCCCATTTCACAATGGAGAAAATGGAGACCTGGTGACATGAAAGCATTTGCCCAAAGTCCCAAAGCCAATAAGGGGCAGAGGCAGGATTTGAACCCTGTCCTAACTCTAGAACTTACACACTTAGTCACCATGTTATATTTAGAAAGTTTTATATGCCATTTACAGTTGATTAAATGTCACTTTAGTCCCATTTCTGTAACTGCCTAGAAATCATATCGTTTAGCAGGGCTTTCTTATTTTTAAAACACTGGCTTAGGCTAAAGCGACTTGACTTACCTTACCTTGACCAGACAGCAAGGTGAAGGTCACCCCTGGAATGGAACCTTCCTCTAATCCTGCCCCTTTCAGCCAGGTCTTGGGTTGGCATGATATTTTTAGGATCATCCCCATGCTGTGCAGGCACAGATCCTAAGGCACTGTGTGGTGTTATCTTATACACCCAGTTTAATTCTTCTTTTCTCAAAAAGCACTGTGATATCATCAAGCCATTACCTTGTGAGTTCCACCAAGATCAAAACCCAAGATCAAAACAAATTAAAAAATAATTTATTGGTGGTGAGAGGGTCTCTCTGGCCAAGTGCTCACTTCAGGAAGCAAGAACAGTTCTCTGCATCACCCTGGATGACTGGCGAGCGCTAGGAGTTCTTTCTACTGGGTGCATACAGTAAAGTACCGGTAAGTAGGGCACCAGCTAACTAACTCACAGTGCTCCCTCACCACTTTAATTTTTATTTTTTAATTTTTAAAAATTTTTTATTTTTTTAATTTAAATTCAATTAATTAACATATCATGTATTATTGGTTTCAGGGGTAGAGTTCAGTGATTCATCAGTCTTATATAATACCCAGTGCTCATTACATCACATGCCCTCCTTAATGTCCATCACCCAGTTACCCCACCCCCCACACTCCCCTCCAGCAACCCTCAGTTTGTTTCATATGATTAAGAGTCTTATGGTTTGTCTCCCTCTCTAATTTTGTCTTTATTTTTTCCTCTTTCCCTGTGATCCTCTGTTTTGTTTCTTAAATTACACATATGACTGAGATCATATAATTGTCTTCCTCTGATTGACTTATTTCACTTAGCATAATACCCTCTAGTTCCATCCACATCGTGGCAAATGCTTTAATTTTTAATATAATGTTTCCTTCTTTTCTGTTTCTTTATTTTTCTTTTAAAAATGAATATATAAAAAAGAAACTAAAAAAATCTCACAATCTCACTTTCCTATCTGGTTCATTTTTATTTTTATTTATTTTATTCTATTTTTAAAAAAGATTTTATCCATTTATTTAGAGACAGAGAGACAGAGAGTGACTCTACACACACACACACACACACACACAGTGCAAGTGGGGGATGGTAGGGGGAGAGGGAGAGAGAATCCCAAACAGACTGCAGGCTGAGCATGGAGACTGAGCGGGGCTCAATCCCACAACCCTGAGATCAGGACCCGAGCCGAAATCAAGAGTCCAACACTTAAAGAACTGAGCCACCCAGGCGCCCCTTTGGTTGATTTTTAAAGCAAAAACATTTATAATATTACCAAATTCAAAGAGTTTAGGAACACAGCCAACAGTGTGGACCAGCCTCTTTCTCCCTAGTCAGCTCGCACTGACTTACTAACATGATAGGCAATAGAGTCTATGAACTTATAAGGGCCTATGGATTTTTTTTTTTAGTAGGCTCCAGACCCACTGTGGAGCCCAACGCAGGGCTTGCACTCACAATCCTTAGATCAAGACCTGAGCTGATATCAAGAGTCAAACACTCAACCTGCTGAGCCACCCAGGCACCCCCTATGGAAATATCTAAGGCTGAAAAAAAATACTGCTTCTAAAAGAGAAAAAGGAAAATTTGCAAATTGGAAATAGAAATTAATATTTACTTAAATATATTCAAAATGTGATATCAGGTCAACTGGCCAAATGAATTCAACTCTTACACAGTTATACGTAAATTACGTATTTAATGAGGCATGTGGCTACGTTTCATTACGTTTGCTGTGATATAAGAAGGACTTCAAAAGGAAAAGTGCTTGGCACTCTTAAAAGACTCTAAGTGACTCTGCCTTCCTCCCCACCCCCGCCCCCCACTTCCCTCAAAAGATAACAGGTCTTATTTGTTTCTTGTGCTTCCTTTCATAAAGAATTTTTAAAAAGCGTATACATATGTATAAGAGTTTTGGACCTGGCCTCGTCCACTTCAAAATATACAGTGAAGGTCTCAGCACGTGCAGGTGGTGATTGTACATTAATGACTCTAAAGAGTCATCCTGAAACTCCCCCCCCCCCCCGCCAGCTCCCTGGGGGCTGCCGGAGCCTCAGGCGCAACTGCATTCAGCTTCTCCCATGGCCCAGTTCTGCTCCCCAGTCATTTACTCCCCTGCAAGGCTTCCTCCAGAGAGCACTTCACAGAGAGAGGCTCCCACACCCTAATCTCTGCTTGTGCCCCACCCAGGCATCTGATCTAGAACACTGATCCGCCCCATTCTTTTTAATGGTTGCATAAATTATTCTTCCAAACGGCTCTATCCCATCTTAACTGTGTGCGTGGACACTTGGTGGTGTTTCAAGGTGAACTCCCTCACCTTCCTTCAGGTCTTCGCTCAAATGTCACTTCCCCAAGGCCGATCCCTTGCCACCATTCTAAAATCTTAACCTGGACTCCTGACTCCACTTTTGATTTTCAGACACTTACCACTGTCTAGCCCTCTTTATCATTTTCTTCTTCACTGTATGTATTATTTATTATCTGTCTCCTTCTACTGTATGTAAGCCCTACTAGGACAAGGGTCTTTGTGTCATTTGCTCGCTGCCTTATCTCAAGTGCCTAGAATAGCGTCTGGCACAGTAAGTATTTGCTGAGTGAACTCGACATTGAACATCTTTATATATATTACCGACTTTTTGCACAGGATCAACAGAACTGCTGGGCTAGAAGGCACGTGCATTTCACATTTGATAGATAGTGCTACTGCTCTTCTGAAAGTTGCATCAGTTTATGCTCTGGGTGAGTTTTGAGAAATACAATAGTTTAGACATATTTGCTGCATCTCAGACTTCTATCAAGGAATTCAAGAGAGTATAAAACGTCGTGAGGACTAGTTGTTTACAAAAACCCACAGATGATGTTGCTTCTCGTTAGTGCAGCAAGAAGAGGAGCCATTCAACCTTCCTTCTGGAAAAGTCTTCCCTCTCCATCATGAAGGTTGGTGTCCACTCTGTAATCAGATACTCTCTTCCTTTTAGGTTCAAAACTGACAAATGTCTCTGAACTGATAGCGTATGCCTGGCCGTCAGACAGAGATTCATTAACTCCTGGGCCTTATTCCTAGATTGTAAATGATCGAGAACAAACGCCATGCACCGACCTATAACCCTACATCTTGTGTATGGATGATCCTGGAGAATTTTCACATCATCAGCGATGTCACCTTCAAAAATGAATCCATGTGATATCGATAGTGATTTACCCATTTAAGAGTTCTCACTCTAGTATGATTTTGACAAGTCTGCCAGTCTCCGGAATAAACGCTGTCATTATTTCTGACAGTGCTGGTAGAAGGGTTTCATTAACATGTGCAGAAGGGAAAAACTGTGTGACTTGGAAGAGGGTGGGAAAGGGGAGCAATGGTAATTTTGAAAAGGTAAATATACACATCAGATACACCTCTCCCCTACAGGTAGTCCAATACAGGGTGTTTGGACTTAGAAAACTGTCAAAACTAGAATTTTAAAAAAAGACTAAACATTTAGGGCTTTTGTAATATCTAGAAATAAACTGCTCTATTCTGCTATAGAATCTTTATGTTGGTATATTTGTATGTGCCGGCTTTTGCTGTCGACTTTCATTTTGATTGTCAGTTTATCATTTCGCTTAGCAATATAGTCCAGGACAAGGTCAGGTCTCTGAGATGCTGGTGGGAAATCACATCTGGTTCTCACAGCATCACCTTGAAATGATTATCAAAATAATTATTTTTTTTATACTTTTCCTTTCCCATTCTGGTTTCTGCCTGATCTTAAATAATAACCATTTCAATTTCATTTTATGAACTTCCCCAAAGGCAGGGGCAGCAGGTGATCAAGTTTTCTTAGAACGTGATGACAGTGTAGCTGTGGATGAAGCTAATGCAGGACTTACAGTCTTTCCAAAAACAGTTGTTGGCTGAGGACTCTGATGTCATATAAGCAGTGGGGAGGTCACATTTTCCCATTTTCCCTTAACCTTGGGGTCAACGTAGTGAGGCAAAAAGACAAAATATAAAAATACAGAGTGGTGAAAGGTCGATCAGTTTTTTGTATTTTCCCGTTTAGCACAGGGGTTATAAATATCTTTCTCCTTCTGTATATAGCCACAGACTATGGAATCATCATGTTACGGAAATTGGAAGGAATCTTAGAATTTCTCAAGTTCCCCCACCCACACTTTTCCAAATAAGGAATCTGTGTCTGCGAGAGGTTAGGTGCATGGTGTTGCTAGTTAGTGACCCTCCTCTGTGACTGCATGTTAGCAGCAGTGAGAACCAGGGCTCAGGTCTGTATGACTCCTGCTCCAGTGCTCTTTCCAAGAGAGAACCACCTTCCAAATGCTTCAGTTCTCCAAGCGCTCTCCTGCTAACTCCGCACAGTTCAGACTGCAGTTTTTCAACAAGTGTAAGAAGTATTGGTTTCTATTTCTAGTGCTCAATTGACAGCTCTGTGTTTTGTTACTGACTAGGTGTTTTGCACTCCTGTCTGCAACTGGAATTACCCTGGGGGTAACATGGGGTTTCTGAGCAGGAATCAATTGCAATGGAATACACAGTTACTTTGTTTCTTTACTTTCCACAGGCAATTGATAAATCTTCAAGAGCTCATCTATTGCTGTGAGCGCTGTTTCCCACTATGTTTCTTTGCCCTGTGATAATAACCTCTTAGCGCTTCAAAGTCTTGGGCGGATGTTCTAGCTGTACATAACAGAAGCTGAGCCCGGCTTGCTTCTCTCCACCCCTAGGTAGCAGCTCGATATGGACGACAACCCAGGATGGCACCCAGAACTTTGTAAACCCTATTCCAACCCTCTGTTTCAGGCTCTGAGCCTGGCTATGGCACCTCTCCATTTGTGGGATGCCTGGGATCCCTATTATCTTTTGGGAGTCAAACTCCCAACCACCACCAAGGTTTCCAGCCTTGGAACCCATCACTGCAGCCTCCCCTTATGCTTCTAGCTTTAGTTCTCTCTCTCGTCCACAGAGAGATCCTCACCCAGTTTTAAAGCAGGTATCGCTATTATTTTAGCTACTATTGCTACAGAACGTCACACATGTCTTGACCAGAAATCTCCAAAATAATGCCTCGGGAGCAACTTAGGGCTGGTATTCGGGTAATTGCTTTTACATTCATTGGGGTTGTGATGACCAGTGGTGAGGAACAAGTTTCGGCTCTACTTTTCTAAAGATAGCTCCAATCTGTCTAATAGGATTCTTAGAATTGGCATCCACATTTCAAAATTTCTTTGAGCTCCCTCATGTGCCCTTTGGACATTGTGGGTGCAAATAAGAGAAAAATGCCAAGATTTAAATGCTTCTAAAAATTCCAGCATGTAGCTAGAGCCATAAAAAGGAATAAGTTTCTGGACTTGGGGGGATCACTGAGGGGGACCTCAAACAGAAGAAGGAAGTGTGGTAGGTAGTTTAGAGAGAGTGCCCCCCAGCATACACACCCAGGGTAATCCCTTCCCCTTTGAGCATGGACAGGACTGTGAAAATGATGGGGTTTTACTCCCATGATTAGGGAACATTATATGGCAAAGGTGAAGGGATTTTTCAGTTATAATTAAGGTCCTTAGTATGTTGAATTTGAGTTCGTTAAAGGAGATCACCCTGGGGGGGCCTGATTTATCAGGTCAACCTTTAAAAGGGATGAGGCCTTTCCTGAAGGGAGAGATCGGAAGCATGGGTGAGATCATCTTGTCAGCTGTGAAGAAGCTGCCTGGAGGAGCTGCCAGTGACCCCCGGCCAATAACCAGCAAGAAAATGGGGGCGTCAACCCTACAACCTCAAGGAATTGGATTTTGCCAACTTGAATAAACTTGGAAGGTGACCCCGGATATCATACGAGAACACAGCCGGCTGACACCCTGATTTCAGCCTGGTAAGTCACTTAGCAGAGAACCCAGCTATCCCTACCTGAACTCCTGACCCATGGAAACGGAGATAGTCAATGTCTATTATTGTAAGCCTCTAAATTTGTGGTAATTTGTTACACAGCGAGAGCAACGAATCCCGGAGGTTGTACCGGACTTCCTTCTGATATTTTATGGGGTGATGTGCAAATGTCATACAATCTCAGAAACACTCTATGTGTGCCAACCACAGAAGGGAAAGTGGACCAGTGACTGGCACAGTGATCCTGCTGGTCCACGACAATTCTCTTTCTAGGCTTTTCTGGATCGATTACTGCACAAAGCCAGGGGAGCACCACCAGACATTTTAAGTGGTTGCAACATTAGCAAGATCCAGCATTTCTCATCTTCATGGTGCCATAGACCCAGGGAAACTTCAGGGGTAACGGCAAACACAAGCACTGGCCATAGATTAACACACCGACTTCAGATCAAGTTAGATGAGTGCCCCCCCCACCCCGCCGGTATGCGGTAGGACCTGCCACTGGAATCACATCTTGCTTCTAAGCAGTAAAGCCAACATCATCTCCTGGTTACACTTGAACCAGGTAACTGTGGAAGGCAGTCCACGGACCACGGCCACACCAGGCTCCTCTGTGCAAAGGTCAGATTACAACAGGACACCTGAGAAGATAACGGATGGTAAATTTAACAGGCAAGCTGTCAGTTGGTGGATGGAAAACAATGTAAGGACCCAGTGAAGCTCAAAGTCAAATGGTTAGGTGTAGCCGCTGACTGATGAGAAAGAGCAGCAAACCACGAGCTGGTGGCAGATCAGGCCCAGCTAGGAGCTCCTGGAGTCTACCCAAAACACCTGACCTGCGACCCACGGGACAGGTGATTTCATTGTTTACTGTGGAAGGAACTTATATTTACATTTTTAATGAGCAAGTAAATCCTTTGTCTATAATAGAACCGTCCAAAGCACCAAATTCATTATAAGCCAGGGCATTTCTGGACACCCTTATTACTCCTGGAAGCACCCAGAATACTTCATGTTTTATGACATAAACCATGAGGAGAGCTGTATAATTTGGTAACCATGTTATTTACTGTTCCATGACTCAATCAAATGTCAAACACTTCTGGATTCGACAGTTTTAGGGTCAGAAAGCATATCACTCCTACACGCTGTTGGTGTTAAGATCCATGTGAGAGCCCCGAAGAGCTCAAATGTTTTCCTCAGGAAGCACCTGTCTTCACTTTCTTGAAGACAGTCTGTCCTGTTCAGAACACAAAACAGGCCCCTCTCCTGTAACTTGGCGGATTTTTCCATCTGCATAGGTAGTATCCACAGCACACCTGGCCCCTTCAATTAGCAACAGGAAATGTCTGCCCTCCAGCATCTCCCCAAAGGTCAAAATTTAACTGACCACCATCTCCCTCTTCCAGAGCTCCCCAACATTCCAGACATGAAACAGAGGAATGCAGTCTACCCATTCTTGCAGGCAGTTAAAATTCCACCTAATTAGATGTCTGGCCCTTAAACTGTGACCATGGTCCACTGGAGTGGGACAAAGGACCTTCAGCCTCCATATCCCTCCTGCTTTTAGGAGTAACAGCCTTGGACTATGCCTTGAGGACACCTGACTTAGATGATCTGAAAGCTATGTTACCTACATCCCCTGTCCTGCCCTTCACTCTCCACCTTCAAGATGAAATGCCTTTGCTAAATCAGCTTAGACACCTTGATGTTATACCTTCAGCTGTCACAAAGAACGCCCAAGAGAAATGGTCACATAAAGAATATTTTGACAAACCTGTACCGCTGAAGACATTGTCCATTAGATTTTCTCTTTGTATATACAGAGCCAATACAAGAAATGCCTTCAGAAATTTAACACCAGGAAAAGAAATTTATCTAGATAAACTAAGTTTTGGTTTATATTCCATGAAAAATTGATAATCTACTGGCAGCCAAGAAGCTCAGAGTCAAGGTCAATGCTCAATTACAGTAACTCTACCAGCCTTGGGATATATATTCGATATCCTTCATACCTGCACATTTTATTGAAATACCTCAAATCTTTTCAGGGAGTAGGTTAGTTGTATATTTTAAAATGTTCATGTGGGAGGAAAAGTACAAAACTTTAAGAATATAAGACCCCAAATCTTATATTTTAAGATGCAATATAATATAGTGGTTAAACCTATACTACTTAGCTCAAATCTCAACCCAGCTACTTCTTACTTTGGACAAGGTCTTAGCCTCTCTGTGATTCACCTTCTTTATCTCTAAAATGGAGAAAACAAAAACACCTCTTTCTAGGGTTATTTTGAGGAATAAATGTATCAATATACATGAAGCACTTAGAACAGCAAGCATGAAAAATGATTTGCTCTTATTATCTTGCAGGCTACTGGTAACCTCTATCGGTACTGGTATGATCAAAATGTCAAATGCTATTATTAGGCCTCTGAACTTTATCCATTCAAATGCAACATATAATTCTTACCTACTGTAGCAGATGCTGATGAGAGCAGAGATTTGCCCCAGGAGCCCCAGCCCGCCCATCTCCCTCCACGTGAAGGTGAATCCACAGCCTGTAGAAAAACAGGTTAGCAGAAGGTTAGCAATTCAGTATATGCAGGAATGAAAAAATACCCATTGGTTTGAACAAAACAAAAAGGTTTTAAAAAACAATCACCAGTAACCATATCTCCCTAGCTTAAAGCTCATAAGGGCCGTAAAAGAACACACCTGCCCACATTTCAATGTGTACTTTGGAACAAAATCGGTTAGCAGTGATGTTGGCTTCTGCGGGCTAGCCTTGAAGTGAGAGGAAGGGCGTTTGATGTTAACAAAGACCCAAATGTCCTCTTGTCTGGAAGACAGGGACAAGGGCCATAGGGGGAAAACATTTAATACATTAGGGCACAAAGTGATTTGAAAAAGTTCAAAACTCCGGCAACTTTAACATAGCTAAACAAATGTTCTCTTCTAGGTAGAGGTAACTTTCAAATGTCTGGGGTGATAGGAAGCTCTGAAGGATGACAGGGGAAGTGTCTAGAAAAGCACCAGTAAGCGTGGGGATGGGCAGCAGCAACAGGTATCCTTTTGAGGTAGACATCTTTCTCTCTTTTTTCCTTTCCTTCCTTTCCTTTCCTTTCCTTTTTCCTTTCCTTTCCTTTCCTTTCCTTTCCTTTCCTTTCCTTTCCTTTCCTTTTTCCTTTCCTTTCCTTTCCTTTCCTTTCCTTTCCTTTCCTTTCTTCCTTCCTTCCTTCCTTCCGACGTATTTATTTATTTTGAGAGAGGGGGAGAAAGACGGGGGCGGGGGTGGGGGAAGAGCAGAGGGATAGAGAATCTTAAACAGACTCCATGCTGAGTGTGGAGCCCGACACGGGGCTCGATCTCACAACCCTGAGCTCACGACCTGAGCCGGAATCAAGAGTGGGACGCTGAACCTACTGAGCCACCCGGGCGCCCCAAGGTAGACGCCCCCAAGGTATCTTCCACTGTCCCCGGGCTCTGTGGATGCAGATTCTCCTGCCTGAGTATCTGGATTGAGACTGAGAGACCCTGGTTCAGCTTGAGCTGGCCACGTGAATAGAAGATGAAAACTCAGGCGACGTAGGGTGACCATATTCCATCCAGCATGCCAACCAAGGATCAAGAGAAATCAGAGTGAGCATAATGAAGGAGATATGTTCAGAGAAGCTGTCGAATTCCTGAAAGCTTCTCAGCCCCTCGTTCCTGTCCCTCCTCAAGACCCTATTACATCCTTGGGTTCCATGAGATTCCTGCATAGTCAATGAGTCTGTCCCTTTTTTAAATGTGTTGTTCACTGATGTATCCCCAGAGCCTAGAAGAGTACATGGCATGTAAGAAGAGCTTAATACATTTATTTGTTGAATGAATGACTGAAATTCATCTCTTTTCTTAAGTAATGTAATAGTTTCCATTACTTGCAACCAAGGAGCCCTGACTCAGTTAGTGGAACTACAGCTTTTCCTTATTATCTAGGAATACATTCTAGAAAATGAGGCAAGAATACATTAGGAGTAATACATTAGTGCTGGAGAATCACAGCTCTTTCTTCAAAAAAAAAAAAAAGAAAAAGAAAAAGAAGTTCACTGAAATATTCCTACAGAGTTTGTAGCTTCCATGACTTTTGACCCAAGGCTGGTGCATCAGTCAGCCCCTTCCCTTCTCCCTTCTACCTTTGCAGATGAGGGTGGTCATGTCAAACAGTTTGGATCAATGAGATATAAATGGGAAGGCTTTTGCTTTCATGATAAACTACATACTTATGGCAGGCGCCAACGCTTCCCACCATCCTCTTTGCCCTGAATGTGAACACGATGCTTGAACTGAAGCAGCCATTTTTGCGGCCACGGCGGAAAGGCCAGGGAATCAGAGAGTCACTGGTCCTGGTACTGTTGAGCTACTAAACCAATGTGAGTAGTTGACTGTCTTCATTCTTTCTGTTAAGTGGGGAAAAAAATAAGTTGCTATTTGGTCAGCTACTCTCTGTTGGATTTTAGTTATTTGTACCCAAATGCATTCTTAACTGATTCACCTAGTAAATATCAAACACCATCCAACAGTGTAGAATATTGGTCAAGAGAAAAGGTTATGGAATTAAATTGCTTGGGATGGACTCCAGGCTCTGCCATTTTGGGCAAGTTATTCAAGTCTCTGGAGCCATCATTTACTCACTACAAAATGAGATATGGTAGTATAAGAACCAATAACCTCACAGGGTTATTGTGAATATTAAAAGAAATAATTCATATAAAGCTTTTAGCACAGTGCCGGGCACATAATACTCCACCCATGTTAACTAGTAATAATATTAATAATAATAACAATAATAATAATAAACAACTATAGTTTTCACACTAAGAAGCAAAAAGCTTTGAAAGTTGGCTGACATTTATTTCTGTCTGGAAACAATGAGGAGCTTGTTAACATGAATGGAAATACTCATGATTCATGACTGTCTGCTTTCATTTTTGGTGTCTACATTGATTTACTTCACCTCTGCAATGGAAGCCAGTGGCAATTTTATACCATCATGAAGACAGATGTAAGTTGGTGATTAATATCATTCTTTCACAGGGCAAATCACTACCTATGTGATTAGGCAGAGTTAATACACTTAGGGGTGACAGCTTCTGACTCAAATTTATAATACTTAATATGCTCTGACAGCTGGTAATTGACTAGCAAATGAAAATAAATGTTAAATGAGTCTAGAACTTTTTGCGATATAAATGACTACTTCAATTGCTTTATTAATAAAGCTCCTTTGACATTGAGCTGTGACCTCGTGATCAGCTACAAAGAATATTTGTTATCAATGGCAAATACTCAAATGACTAAATGTGCACATTCAATATAAAAACCATATAAACTAACTGTTCAACATGAATTCTCCTCTTGAGTATTGCCTCCGTTTTAAATGGCTTTAATGTTACACACTTATGAGTCTATAAAGTAGGCAGCATGGATCTACTCAGATCTTTCATTATCAAATATGGTTATTTTAAAACATTTTTCCTCATCCTCATCCCATGGAACCCCTGCCTCCTTGAATAGACAGCTTCACATACGAATTTGCAGAGAAAACAGAGGCCAACAGATGGGAACTCTCTTAACTTCCTGCCCCTCCTCATAAACTCTCAGAAGAATGACCTCATTTCACAAGAGCAAATCAGACTTGCCTTGATCAAGAGGGCTATCCAAAACTCAACTGAAGATCATTTGAACATCTGCAACTGTTGTGTGGTCCTAAGAATATGAAGAATGCAGGATTCCATCAAGTTCAAAGTTCTTTAAATAGAAAAGATATGTACACATCTGGTGTCCCATTCAAAGGTCTTTATCATTAAGTGGAAAATACATTATTTTAGGCTATAAAATTTACATGTATCATTAGATAGAAAAAATATACAAATGTTAGAATTCCATTAAATTTTAAGGCCTTTAACATTTATTTTTATTATTATTTTTTTAAGATTTTATTTATTTGTTTGGCAGAGAGAGAGCACAAGCAGGGGGAGCCTAGGCAGAGGGAGAAGCAGGCTTCCCACTGAGCAAGGAGTCCAATGAGGGGCTCGATCCCAAGACCCCAGGATCATGACCTGAGCCGAAGGCAGACGCTTAACTGACTGACGCACCCAGGCGCCCCATGAAGGCCTTTAACATTTAGATGGAAACATAGGTACCTGTCGTAAAAGATCAAAGATCAACCTGGTTGTCCTATGTCCTTGAGTAGATCAAGAATCAGGTACTGTCCACAGCTCGCGTCTGTGAGACCAAATCCTTTTTAAGTTTTGCTACTCTTGACATAGCTGCTCTAAAAAGGGACTCAGTGTGACATTCAGGGAGATGGAAATTGCTCTGGATGCCTGCATTTCTGTCAAAATATTTGCTTGAAGATGGCCTTGGTTATTTCCAAGTAATTTTCTTCCTTGGTGAATATTTAAAATTAAACATAGAATGGTTTAAAGCATCAACATCATGCTATTAATATTTTTATGCATATTTGTTCTTTTCTGCACTATTGTTTAAAAAATTAGAGTGAAACTTAAAAAGAAACAATTTAAAGTGAATAATTGAATGATTAGACTTTTTTTTTTTTAAGATTTTATTTATTTATTTGACAGAGAGAGACAGAGAGAACATAAGCCAGGGGAGCGGCAGGCAGAGGGAAAGGGAGAAGCAGCCCCCCGACAGAGCAGGGAGCCCGATGCAGGACTTGATCGCAGGATCCTGGACCCCAGCATCATGGTCTGAGCCAAAGGCAGATACTTAACTGATTGAGCCACCAAGGTGCCCCAAATGATCAGACTTCTGATTTTAAGTTGAAATCTTCCTAAGTTTATGCATGGTATTATAATATCTAATAAATCTTTAGGTCCATATCTATAACTTAATTTAATAGGTTTATAATACTTCCTATGCACTCAGCAAGATTTTGAGTAGATAAATGAGGTGCTTAAAAAAGAAAACTGAATATATTACATTCATATAGACACAGTTTTAAAGTATTTGAACATTCTCAAGTTGGTAAAAAGGACCAACCATTCATCAAAAGTCCCTTGAAAGTGCCTGTTCAATTTTGCTAGACTTCCAAATAGAGTAAGATTTGTGAGATGACTATAAAGACTAGAAGTCGCATTTTTGAATTTATAACCTTAATATATTGAACACTAACTGTTTGAACAAAATTAAAAGTCTGAGTAGTCCTTTTTATTTTTTAATTTTAAAAAAAAATTTATTTGAGAGAGAGAGATGGGGGAGGGGCAGAGTGAAAGGGAGAGAGGGAGAGTATCTCCAGCAGACTCCCCACTGAGTGCGGAGGCCAATGTACGGCTCGATCCCAGGACCCTGAGATCATAACTTGAGCCGAAATCAAGAGTCGGACACTCAACTGAGCCACGCAGGCACCCCATGAGTAGTCCTTTTTATGCACAAACACACACTGGCCTACACCAAAAACCCGTGTAAACACAAATCTAACTTAACTGCACCCCCACTCACGATTACCTCCTTCCCTTCTAGCATTACGGAAGTGATGTCTTCTTCTTAGTTACAACGATCACTTCCACCTGAATCCCACTGGACCTGGGTAGGTTGGTCTTCCCTCCTCTCCTGGCTTTTCAACCTTTCTCCACATGCTATTTCCCAAATTGAATCATGGACACGATTCCTCCACCTTAAAACCAACAAATGAAAATCAAAATGAGAAAATGTTTCTTTCAAACCTATCTGGTGTCTGCTCTACTTCCCGCTTCTTCACCTCTTACAAGACGTGCCCACCGTCCACACCTGCCCCCCTTCAATCCTCTACCTGCCACAGGACTCTCCCATGGCTACCACGACTGCATGGAACCATTCTCGTCAATGTCACAGTGGCTTCCTTTAGTCATTTTATTTCGTGACCTTTCACTAGCATCTGCAGCTTAACCACTTCTCCATTCTTAAACTACTCTCTGCTCATGGCTTCCATGCCCTATCTTCTGACTCTTACTTTCTTGGCCCATCTTTTATTTTGATGATTTCAGTTTACTTTAGGAAGTTTCTAAATGCATATTGTGATATTATGAGGGGTGCTTAATTAAGCTACAATCCAAGAGCTTCCAGCATCCCAATAAAATACGCATAGTTCAGGGTGGTCAGCTGGCATCCTAATCAGGAAAGCCATCCTCCAGAGGCATGTATCATGAGCATTTCTATTATCTGTCACTTTATTAACACCTGATGCTTTGCTAGCTAGCATACTGAATTGCAGAAGTGGGTTTTAACTAGTAGACATAGTGAACTATTAACTAGCATTCTGAATACCTGAAAGGGGGTCTACACAGTGAGATTAAAGGTATTCAAGAGTTACAGACGGCTAAATTTATTTTAGAGCCTCTTTCTATCTTTTTATGAACGGGGCATAAGAAGGGTTTTTTGCCCTGTGCTAAATGGGGTTCTATCCAGCTCTGAACTCTGGGGAATTCTAGTGTTTTGATTACAGCTCTAAAGGAAGAAAACCTGCGTCTAGAATTCTAGGCATTTGTCTTGAGTGAAACTCATTCAGGGTGGTGGTCAAAGCACCCAAAAGGACAGAACAATGGGACATTCTCAAGCCTACATGAGAAACAGTTCTCGTGAACCGTTTTTAGTTTTCTGGTTAATTAATGTTCAATTTTAAAATGTCAGTGTGGTACAGTGTGATTTGTGATTTGATTTCCCTTATAGAATGTGATGAAAAGATCGTGAAGAAAAGAGGTAACCATCACCATCTCAACTTCTGGCTACCACAGCCTATCAAAAAGAATCCAAGAGCCAAACTGGCTTAGGGACAGGAACCTTCCAGGGCCAAGGCCTTGGCCTCTGTGCTTCTTTACTTACATATAACACTGGGGGCGATCTCACACACTCCCATTCCTTAAATAACATCCAAGTATTAATGGCTTCCAAATCTCTCTCCTGGGCTCCGTGCTATTATAACCAACTGCCCACAAAATGCCTTCCTTTGGATGTCCCATGGCATGTTCAATACTGAACTCACCATCTTCTCAATCTCACCCGATGCCCCAACTAGCTCTTTCTGTGTCTTCGTATTAGTAGTTCCCAAACACTGGTCCATAGACTGACTACGAAAGTATCACCTAGGGGAATTTATTAAAAATACAGTCTTAGCTCCCACCATGATCTTTTGAATAAGAATCTCAGTGTAGATCCTAGGAATCTGAATTTTTAACAATAACCCGAGGTTATTCCAATACACCACCAGATTTAGGAAGTACTGCCCTAGATGGCCAAACTGCACCAGCATCCACCAAAGTCAAACACTGAGTGCCATCATGGGGAATAGGCTTAAAGGGGGAAATACTCAAAAAGAACAGAAGCGAACTCGACTTATTCATTTAAGAGGCAAAAATCTGCCATCTGTGTGTCTTGGTCTGTGTTCACCCTTCTTTGTCTCCCTTGGCAGCAGTTTTATGGCTCTTATACATTCTGTTTTTGCCTTTCTAGGGAGAGAACTAACCAGTGGTAGTCTCTATTTTCCTCTGTGAGTACCTTTAGTGATAACATTGGAATTCTTTACTTTTATAATTGACCTTATATATTGGTGTTGAACAGTAGAGGTGATTTTTTTTCCACTCTGGGTAACATTTCTTGGTGTTAAGAACTTAGGGAAATTTGATTTAGACTGGATCTTGTAGGGGCTGATAGGCCAGTCTATAATTAAGTTCCCAGAAAATCTCTGGAAATAAATGTCACTCCTGACTAGCACTCCAGACAAACATCTCTAAACTGAGGCTGAAGATGTCCCTGACTCCTGAAGATTAAGTGCGTCTGCCCTATCTAGTACTGTACGATATGCTATCACTACTTTTATACAACACTCCCTTCTCCAACTAGACCGTAGGCATCCTGAAGACAGTTGCACCACTCAGATTCCTGGGCATAACGTGGTATCATGGGGCTGGCAGAGGCCTTCAAGAGTCTAAGCTCTGATGTTCAAATGAGTTGGAGGGCCATCTCCCATGGATGTTGCAGAGTGGATCCTGCAGGACGTCTCAACTCAATGGCTTCTAGTCTGTACATCATAATGGATGAGAAGCTGAAGGAGCACCAGAAACAGAGAGAGCTTCTGAGCGCATAAACTGTGAGTGGTGGGATACTTCAAAGCAGAAGTGCCAGCCGAGCAGCTGGCAGAACCACTGGCCTCTTCCCCTTCCTAGTCATACCACCCTACCCGCCAGGTTACAGCCACTGGGTGGATTCTGAGGGGACCCAGACCCAAAGTGACTATGCAGATACAAGCCACTTAAAGAAAAACTATATATACATCTAAGCGCATTACCCCAAAATCTAGTGTGTCCTAGAAGATAATGGTTTATACTTTCTCAAAGGCTATTCTGCCGGCTCTTTTTGTTTTTGTTGTTGCTGGTTTTTTTGTTTTTTGGTTTCGTTTCGTTTTGTTTTTGTTTTTACAAAGCAGGCATTTCCCCACAGAAGCCTGTTTAAAGGGATAATGAGATTCTTTTAGGCTCAGATATACCTGGGATCAAGTAGGCTTTTGCGCTTGGCTGTTTTCCTATTGGACCTGCCATTCCTCAGGGGACCTATGTTCAATCCATAAAGTCAACTTGTAAATGGACTTTTGATTCAAAGTTTTCTTTAGAATTAATTCTCTTCTAGATCAAGAGAAAAATAGTTGTTTTCATCATTGCAAAAGGATTTCTCATAAATATCCAACAAGACAAAAAAATAGAGCAAATGAACAAAGCTTGAAGACACGGTGCAATGATGGCTTCTTGTGTAGACGTAAAAGGATAAATTACCAAGAGAAATAGAATCCCCTTCTCTGGGTAATCTTTAAAAAGAGACTACATTTGCACCTACTTAGAAGGGTTTAAATAAGACCTGGGTGGAAGAGATCTCTTCTTCCTGACAGGCCCTTCCACCAGCCGTATTGGCTTTCTGCCTCCTTAGAACAAACATACTGACGGCCATTCCCCCCACAACTTGGTTTCATGGGAGCTCCCGGCACACTGCCACACACATACACCCACAGCCACAGTCCCAACCCCGTGGCCAATATTTGCACTTCCATCCAGATAGTTTTGGGATGCTTCATGATGAAGAAATACTCTTTTCCAAGTCCTTGAAAACTATCAAGGTCATGCAGGGAGAGGAGGGCAGTATCTGTCCGCTAATTGGCTCTAACCCTGTAGCATTAAGGAGGTTTATAAAGAGCTTTTCAAAAGCAGAACTAATTAAGTTTGCTCAAAAAATTAAGAAGGCAGATATGTAGGACCATATGGACTTTTTGTGGTGCCACCTTTATTAGCAATCTCGTGTTCCTTATTAGAAGTCTGCCATTGGAGTGTATAATCCATCCATCAGGAGCATATATATTTTGAATTAGTGGAACTTGTGTAGTTCTTTAGGTCATCTCAGGTCACAATGCTGTGGCCAAGATATGGGTTTCTTAATGTACAGATATTTATTAACAGTAGCACTTATGATAAGAATTGAGAATCAATGCTTCCCACAATAGAGAGAGTGCAGGGAAAGCAGGTTCCAGAGTCAGGTATATAGGTATATGTAGCTATAGGATTTTAAATATATATCCTATTGGCTCTGTTTCTCTGGAGAACTGACTACTACAGCATCCGCATTGTCTAAAGCTTTCCCAGTGGCTGAAATGTTCAGCTAGAGTTGAGAATCTCCGGTCTAGGAGTGCTTAATCCCTTAGGGGGTCCATGGATGGCTTTGAAGAGTCTGTGAGCTTTTGGAACTCACAGACTTTGAAATTGGGCCTGTATGGTGACCATATCTCATTCAAACTCTCAGCTGGTTCTCAGATCCCCTCCCTGGCATCCCTGCAAAACCACTGTTTGCTTTTGTTTAAATATCTCCGGTCATGGGAAACACTCTCCTCTCTGAGGAAGGCCATCTCCCCTCAGAACGGTTCTAAAACTCAAACCCCTTGAGGAAACTGAGGCACAAGGAGCCTAATTTTGAATAAAAGAATCACAAAACATTAGTCAGAAGAATACCTAGTGCTATTCACGTGCAAAATTCTTCATCTTATAGAGGGGAAAACTGAGGCATGGAGAAATTAGGTGTCTTGCCCAAATTAATAGTGTTAATGGTAGGTATGAAGGGGAAAGCCAGGCCCCCTGGTTCCCTGTTTAGTTTCCTCCCTTCATCGCATGCAGTAGAGTCCTTCAGGGAGGTAACCCACGGTGGGCCACTTCAGAGGAGCAGGGCTGGGGCCTGACTGAGGGGAAACCCCGATTCCCCATCTCATACCATCACTCCGGAAGGCAGGACTGGAAGGGAGTGGCCCGCTTCCTTTCATGCCGAATGCCTCTCCACCCCCACCAGCCCCCACGTGACTGAAGGTGAAGATGTCAAGAAAACCCAGCTCGACGGTCATACTGTTGTACAAGGTACCAATTGGGAGACACTGGTCTATCTTATCCCCCAGAAAGACAGGTGCAGGCACCGAAGGGAAGGGGCCAGGAACATGCTCTGCCTCTGGTCCTCTGGAAGGTGGTGTGATGATAAAATAGTGATCTGAAGGTTTAAGATTCCCACGTGGGTTTGTAACTCTGTGTTAAAATTTAAGTGATATTAAAGAAACACTGATTTGTTTACGGTGGAATCAGGCTCATTAATAACTTGGACTCATTATGTTCAATATCTCAATATCTTCCATTTATTACCAAGTAGCTTAATATCTCACTAGGTTGCTTACTATCTCTGAGCCAGATTGCCTCGTCTACAGATTAAGGTTCCTAATATCCAGCTGAGAACCTCAACAAATTGTGGGATGGAGTGAATTACACAACCTATAAAGTGGCTAGTGGGGTGTCTGGCATATAGGACATAGCCAGTCATCGGTAGCTGTTACTATTATTACCACAATTACCCAAACGCAAACATTAGAATGACCAATTATTCTCACATATGCCTTTTCTCACTGTACAACAGCCTTTTGAAGACAGAGGTGATGTCACAGTATATTCTGAATGCCCCCCGATCCCCGTAAGCATAGCAAATACCCCGATCTGTGCCCATGGCAGGAATCAATAAGAACGTAGGTTGAACTGAATCGAAGGAACCACACCTACCGGGTTAGGCTGTTCTTTCAGGGGTATTTCAGATCCAAGCTCTGCCTCGAGGCTGACGGAGTCAATGCATTCCACAAGGGCGTCCTCAGTCACTTCTCCATTGAGGGGGGGCTCCGTGGCACTGGTGTGTTGGGGCTGCTCATGGTGCCCAGTGTCAGTGGTCTCTGCACCCTGGATGGTGGCATTTTCGTGCCCGTCTCCCCTGGCGTCAGCTGCTGTCGGCTCATGTGAAATCATAGCTGATTCACAGTGCGCGTCTGTGTCTTTGGGTGAAAACTCAGTCTTGGGCATCTCGGCAATTTCTGCTTTGTCTCCAGGGGCTGAGGTGTCACCGGCATCGTCAGACATTTTAATATCTGTCAACACGATTATAAACACTTTCTGCTTTAATCTGCATTGTTAAACTTTAATCCAAGCCCCAAATAATTACATCTGGTAGGGGAAAACTTTCTCTTACCAGTAAGAACCTTTATGCACCCTTGAGGTAGGCTGAAATATGGCCTCCAAAGATATCCATAGCCTAATCCTTGGAATCTGTGAATGTTACCTTGTACGGCAAAAAGGGATTTTAAATATACGGTTGAATTAAGGGTCTTGGGATGGGAAGATTATCCTGGGTTATCTGGGTGGGTCCTAAATGAGATCATAAGTGTCCTTAGGGAAAGGCAGAAGGAGATTTGATGACAGAGAAGAGAAGGCGATCAGAGGACAAGAGCAGAGCTTGGGGTGATGAAGATGAAGGAGGGGCCACAAGCCAGGGAATATGGGTGGTTTGAAGTTGCAAACGTCAAGGAAACCATGCAACCCTCAGAGATGCCAGAAGGAACCAGACCTACCAACACCTTGACTTTAGCTCAGTGAAACTGGTTTTGGACATCTGACCTCCAGAACTGTAAGAGAGTAAATTTGTGTTGTTAAAGCCACGAAGTTTCTTGTAATTTGTGACAGCAGCCATAGGAAACTAATATAACCCTACAGCACTATCTCTAAACTTCCATGGATCTCTTACTTGGTATGTGGGGATATGTATGTGGGAACTGGGAGTATTTGTATCTGTGAAATTATTTAACATCACTTTATTAATTATAATTGTAGCAATAATGAGAATAAGCATAGAAAGTACCTGAGAGCTTGTCAAAAACGACTTGACATTTAGCTTTGCAATGTGGTCAAAGATTCACATTGAGAAAGAGACACATGTACACGTAAGTGTGCTTTGTTGGACACCGGCTGGTGAAGGCCTGGGCTCTGTTTGGACAACAGTTTGCACAGGGATACACAGGAGGAGCTGGAAGGGAAAGAAGTGAGGTATTAAGTCAAAAGAGGAATGTCACCACTATGAAATTATCTACAAAGCTGAAAACTCTTTACGAAGCTTGCAAGTTTTGTATTGTGTAGGACACCACCACTCAACAGAAGTTTTTGTGATGATGAAAATGTTCTAAGTCCGCACCGTCCAGTGCTGTAGCTAACAGCCATATGTGCCTACTGAGCACGTGAAGTGTGGCCGGTGCAACTGAGCAACTATATATTTTTTTTAAAGATTTATTTATTTGAGAGAGAGAGAGAGAGAGAGTGGGGGTAAGGGCAGAGGGAGAGGTAAAGAACCTCAAACAGACTCCCTGCTGAGCGTGGAGCCTGATGTGGGGCTTGATACCATGACCCGAGCCAAAATCAAGAGTCAGATGCTTAACCGACTGAGCCACCCAAGTGCCCCCCCCCCACTTTTTTAAAGTAGGCTCTACACCCAGCATGGAGACCAGTGTGGGGCTTGAACTAAGACCCTGAGATCAAGACCTGAGCTGAGATCAAGGGGTCAGGTGCTTAACCAACTGAGCCACCCAGGCGCCCCAGCAACTACATTTTAAATTTTATTAAATTTTAAATGATTTATGTTGCATTTTACATAGGCATGCGTAACTAGCACCTACCTTACTGGATAGCACAGATCTACAAGGCTAGTTCGAGATGATAGTTTTCTTAGGCTAACATGAAAACACAGTGTTCGCACTATACCAGAAGGCAAGTCGCAGTCAAATCAGCGGGTATTTTTGTTGACCTGAGATTTACCAATTGGTCAAACCTCAAGTTGCCGCTAAAGCCACGGTATGTAAGAAGCCACTTAACATACTGGCTACATGGAGTACGGGCTTAGAATCACACACACATGTAACTTTGGTCCCCCACAGAGCCATCCCCTAGGTTGTCTGACTATTGTCTTTGCTTGTGCTACACTGTCTCCCTTGGTGATCACATTCCTTCCTCAGGGTTTCACGCACCACTCTCATGTTGTGAGTTTCAAATATCTACCTCGTTCCATTGAGATGGAACGTGAATTAGTGGTTTCCAGAAACTGAAGGGAAGGGGAATGAGTAGGGACTGCTAATGGGTACAGATTTCTTTGGTATGTGATGAAAACGTTCTAAAATTAGTGGTAATGGCTGTACGACTGTGTGAATATTCTGAAGACCACTGAACTGTGCACTTTCAAAGAGTGAATTCTGTTGTATGTGAATTGTATCTCAATATATTAAGAGTATACATAATACATATAATCTATAGTGTTACATGTTAATAACAGTTATTAAAAAATATTCTACTTCTGGGTAAGTAGTTCCAACGGCCAACTGGACATCTGTTCCCATCCAAATGGAAACCTGTTGTCTTACTGTGAATACTCGTTCTTCCTCTTGACTTTTGTGTTTCTTTTAATGGTACCTAGATTTCCCCAATAACCCAGGCTTAAAACCTCAGGGCTGTCATTAACTAAACCTTCCCTGTCTCAGGAATATATAACATCAATAGTTATCATTTACTGAGTGCCTATTAAGTTCAGTCTCCTTACATGTATTCTCTCCTGTGAGTTAGATATTACAATCTCCATTTTACAGATGAGACAACTGAGGCTGAGGAGTCACACTTTCAGTAAGCAGATTTGAAATTTGAACCCACATCTAACTTTGAAACTGAACCATGTCAGAACTGTATCTGCAGTGAAACCAGCCTCTTCTCTCACATTCACCCAGTGCCCAAATCCTAGAAGCTCTTGATTCAGAATTCATGTCTTGTCTTTTACCTCTCTCCTCACGGCCACCCCTCTAGCTCAGGTTCTCACTATGGTTCACGTTGATTTCAACACTGGGTTCAGCCCTCCCCTGCTGCTCTCCCTTTCATCCCTCCCCATCCTGCTCCTACATCCTCAGGCCCTTCCCACTTACTACTGGGAGGAGGCCACCAGCTTTAGCTGGCATCCAAGCACGTCTGCACTCTGATCCCACCAGCCTTACTCCACGGATCCCTTCCAAAACGAGACAATGTCGTATCTACACAATGCCTGACATTCACATGGCTGTTGGTTCAATATGTTGTTTTTCACACATTTAAGACCCAGTTAAAATAACCACTGCCTCCATTGTTTGTTCTCCCCCAACTGGGTATTATTTTTCTTCCTCTGACCTGCCAGAGTGCTTTGTGTCTGTCTCACCTTGGTTAGAGGTGTTGAGTGTTTTCCTATTATAGTACACTGTAAATACTATGAAGACAAGGGTCTTCCTTATCTTATTTTCGTATTTGATGTAGCACTTAACATGGCTTCTTGAACACAGTGGGAAGCTCAACGAGCATATGTGTTGTTATATTAATATTTTTGGAGACTTAAAATTAAAATGTAATTTGGATTAGTGTTTTTGTATTTCTTGTAAATACCCAGTAGTATGATTACTGGATTGTAGTTGTACCTACATGTTTCTAGCAGCATTATTACAATACCTAAACTATGGAAGCAGCCCAAATGTCCCTCAGTAGATGAATGGAAAAAAGAAGATGTAAGATCGATTCGATCGATCTATCTTAGCCAGAAAAAAGAAGGAAATCCTGAAATCTTGTCATTTGCAACAACATGGATGGGGTTAGACTATAATGCTAAGCAAAATAAGTCAGTCAGATAAAGACAATACCATATGATTTCACTCATTTGTAGAATTTAGAAAACAAAACAAAGAAAAAAAAGAGAGAGAGACAAACCAAGAAACAGATCCTTGACTACAGAGAACAAACTGATGGTCACCTGAGGGGAGGAGGTGGGGGATGGGGAAACAGGTGATGGGGATTAACGAGGGCACTTGTGATCATCACAAAGTGATGTCTACAATTGCTGAATCACTATATTGTACACCTGAAACTAATATAACACTGTATGTTAACGATACTGGACTTAAATTTTTTAAAAATGTAATTTGAAATGAAAGCAAGTAGAAAATGCCTTTAGCCCATTTACTACTCAAGAGCTATCTTACAGCAAATGGTTCCAAATGATCCACATTGTCTTTCCTTCTTCCTTCACCTCCCAATGAACTAAGTTAGAATGTGTCCTTCTAAACAAAAATCCTTGAATTCAGTAATAACACTCCTGTAAACAAGTCTACAGGTGGGAAAGGCAAAAAATGCATACTTCCCTTTAGCTGGTATAAAAAGTTGAGGACATTTAAGGTGGGAAATGGACTGTCAATGAGTACGGCCAATGCCTAGTTGAAACCGTAAAGAAGGAAACAAGGCCACTGTACAGAAAAGGTAGTTTGGCCCTTGACAAAAATGTTTGCTGCCCCATGGTCTAGAACATTGCTTGGTTGCCATGACCTGAACATTTTTTTGTTTCATCCTAGCCTTGCCTGGGTCCTTGGGGCATAAGGAGAACGGGATTGTGAATAAATGATGCTCTGGCATCACTTCTGTTCCCACTTCGTATTCATCAGTAGCTGGTCATAGGCACTGTCTGCTAGTTTCATTTCTTTGTAAAGTAATTTGAAAATCATTATTAATCTGGATGTCTAAGGCGCTCCAAACTATTTCACTTTTCCACAAGCAGGGATGCGAGAATAAACCTGGTTATAATAAACATTCACGGGCAAATAAAAACCATTTTGGACACTTCCTGATTATGCTTTGCCCTAGATGTGTCGCCATGCTGTTCATAATGTGCTTGGAAATACTCCATTATCTATTGTGTGACACACGCGCAGCGTAGGTGAAATTTACAGCCGAGGGGTGGATGGTTCACATCTGAGGTGCCCTATTCACTAGGACTTGAGTTAGCATTCAAAATCTGTAACTGGGTGTCCCCCTCTAGAGAGGGTTTCACTAACACCCTCTTTAGTCAGTGCTAATTAGCACAAGGGATATTAGAAACCATTTTTCACCGGTGAAATGGGAAGTGCCTACGGTATGTGGATTGGCAAGCAGTCATGTACAGGTGCGATCTGACCTTCTACTCCCAGGGCGTAAGATTATATTGAGTACAGCAGCTTAGCGCTCCCTGAGATAGAGATTTTCTAGTTATGCTCTGATTGCGGGAGCACCCCAAAGCCTGATTGGGCTAGCTGAGTCCTGCCTCTAGAGGCCCTAAAGGATGGAGAGCACAGACTTCATCAAGCTTCTAAGAACCAGCTGAGGGTCAAATTGCCCTAGATCCGTTTGCCTTAACTGTAGAAAATTTGGCTGTGACAAAAACCTCTTTTCCCTGCAACTGCTCTGCATTTAGCTAGCAAGAGGGAGCCATCCCTTCAGAAATACCCCAAATCAGCTGTAAGGTGTTGAGCCCATACTGTTAAAAATATTTACAGACTACTTATACATTTCAGAGACTGTATTTTTACATCAGTTTGATAATAAAAATGCCCACCAGAATATTCAGTCCTACTTTAACTGTATCTTTAATCTCTATTTACTTCTACCTGTTAGAGGTCTCCTTTTTCTCTAAACCAAAACCAAACCCCCAAATCTTCTTCGTTTGTTCTAGTAGGCCTTCCTTTCCTCTGGGGGTTGTGACAGGAGGGATGAAATCAGTTTCAAGACTGTGCCCCTGTATCTGAGACCGTTAGACACTGTTGTGTCCTAGAGACACGGCTGTTTGGGCACAGTGACTTTTGGAGTCCACCCGGACGACAGCTGTGACACATACTGTTTCCTGGGACAGTCCCCATCTCGGCCTGGGTGCCCCAGAAGCAGTCAGACATAAATCTCTCCCGAGGTAGGGTTGGAAACACGCATCACCGCAGCCTGTCTTGTGGCTTTGAAGCTAGCGAAACTCAACCCACAGAAACAAGGAGGCTTCTTTAGCAAACTTCAAGGAGAGGAAGAGTAGCATATAAAGGAGGCTTTGTGGGCTGGGAATGAGTTAGTTTTTCATGAGTAAATTCATTCATCACCTAAAATGCTCCCAGAACTACGCTGGGAGCAGCACCATCATGGGCTCCAAAAATAAGTTTCAAACGGAAGACATGGCTACTATCCTTCAGAAAATGACTGATCTGTTTTCATGCTATCCCTGGTCAATGAAGGTCCAGAAAACCACTTCAAGCTAACATGCAATGGTTAAGTGAGGATATAAAACAGCACACCAAATAAGGGAAAGACCTGCTGGAATTAGACTGACCTTGTGCAAAGGAGAACCTTGACAGTGGCTTTGATAGGAATACTCCAGCATGATGGGATAAGAGTCTGTGACAACGGCCCGCATCAGGAGTGAACTCTAGATAACTGGGATGAACGTGGCCCAGCCAGGAGGCAGTACAGAGGACTAGCAGGGCAGACGGCTGGGGGCGGGGGGCGGTACTCTGAGGTGGAGAGGGCATGCTCTGGTCCCACCATCTCTTTGTGGGCGCACAACTCACTCCTGCTGGGCTTCCTCACTTCCTCCTCTGCAGAGTAAGACTGGACAAAGTGATCTGGATACTTGGTTCCCAAACCCCAAAGACTGCAGGGCTGGGACCGGTCCATGATGATATAGAAAAATCAGGACAAGATCGCAAGTTTTTCATTAACCTAAATTTATTAAAGGACTGACTTCATCTTGCAGGTTTAGCCTCCATGCTTTTCTTGGTATTAAAATCTTTCATTTTATGAAATAGTAATGCAGCGGATGGATTTTTTTAAATGGCCTCATTTGGCAAAATATGAATTTCGTAACACGACACCCTAGGTAAAATCACTGCTCCCAATTTTAAAAAGGGCTGGACAGTGAAGCACAGGAACAAAAACTCTGGATGAGAGGCTAATCAGCTCCTAAGAGCTCCTGCCTATGAAGCCCCAACCTGTTTCCTCCCATCTAGCCTCCACCAGTCTCCTATGTATTTTTCTGAAACACAGATGGGACCTATTTTGCTTCCCTGTTTAAAAACAACTAGGTTTGGGACACCTGGGTGGCTTAGTCAGTTAAGCGTCTGCCTTCAGCTCTGGTCATGATCCTGGGGTCCTTGGATCGAGTCCTGCATCGGGCTCCTTGCTCAGCTGGGAGCCTGCTTTTCCCTCTACCTGCTGCTCCCCCTGCTTGTGCTCTCTCTCTCTCTCTCTCTCTGACAAATAAATAAAATCTTAAAAAATAAATAAAAACCATTAGCTTAAACACCTTTGCATGACATCTGTGGCCCCTCATGGTCCAGCTCCGATCTCTTTATCCACCTCTTGGAACTCTTCGGACACCTTACGCTCTCGACTCGGCAGACTTTCCATTATTGCCCACAGCTTGCAACCACTCCCACCTTGCGTTTGCCTCTCGGCTTCCTCTGCCTAGGCTGCCCTGCCTTCAACTGCCTGGCACACTTCTATTCGTCTCTCCATGTCTAGCGTTGCTTTTTACTCTACAATTTTCCTTAATTTCCCCCACTCCTTTCCCAAGAATTAATTGCTCTGTCTGTGGAAGATGCTGTGTGTGTGTGTCTGTGTGATACTTTGCACGGACTTCTACGGCATTTATAAGGAGTATCTGTCTCTGTGTCATTTCCTCCTCCTCCTCCAGGACTGTGACCAACAAGCACTTAGCTTGGGTTCTGACCCTCAGATGTTTACAGAACTGAAATATATTGTTTGATACTGATTCAAAAGAAAGAATATTTGACATAAGCCAGACTTACAAATAAATGGCTACTTATATGGGCTGAATCCTTGGTATTCTAGAAGGCTCCCTGTCACCCTCAAATTCCTTCTGCACTGGCTCCCTTGTGTTTCAAATACCACCCTGGAAGTTTCATTCCTTTGCTTAAAGCTTACAATGTAAGGAGTTATCAGAGTCTTTCCGAGCTCAGGCTCTGACAGAGGAAAGGAAGGAGGGAGCAGGGGGTGAATATGGGTGAGGTTGGAAAGGGGCATCAGGAGGAAAAGAGGACAGAAAGAGGCCTCTGAGGAGAGAGGCTGTCTCCTTGGTTACCTCGGGGTGGGGTTCAAGAGACATCGATTTTAGAAGCCACCTGCTAGTACCCCTAACGTTCAGGATGGGAACTGATGGGATTAAGAGGGTACAGATATACAGCCCTCAGCACGGACAGAGATGTCTTTCTGCTCCAGGAAAGGGCAGTGAAGTTCAGGCGCCTGATCTGACATGGCTGGAAATACTCACCAGATTCCAGGGCAGAAAAGGAGACAGTGGGTGAGGGGTGGGGCCTGGGGAGCTGGGGGTAGGCTCCGCCCGGGGGCTGTGAAGCCAGGTGCTACTAGCTTAGGGTGTTGGCTGAGGTGGAAGAGCAACCTAGGCTGCAAGAGGAGAGATGATGAAGTTGGGTGGGAGGTCAAGGCCAGAGCTCCGGTTTTCTGAGGCCAATGGCAGGCAAACCCCAGGATAGAGGCCTTTGCCTCATGAGGACTCGCTCCCTCTGTGCCCCCGGCGGCGGGGGCCCTGTAGCCTGCCTCTGACTCGGACCTGGGACACGGGGAGAACTTTCTCAGCCTTGCTTGGTGCCGGGACCGAATGCTTGGAGAGCACAAGGCAGGCTCCGCGGAGGTTCACGCCGGCCGAGGGGGCAGACCCCGAGTGCGGGCGTGTGGGTGTGTGCATGAGCGTGGACCCGGAGCGACACACACTCACACACACACACTCACACGCCCGCACCCACGCAGGGCCCTCGGCCGCGCCGCCGGCGCCTCCCCGTACCTTCACCCCAAGGTCCGGTCCTCCCGGGTCCCGCGCCCGGTGCCAAGTCCCTGCCGATGGCTTCCCACTAACGCAGCGGGCAGAATTCGGGGGCCAGGACAAGGAGCGACAGCAGGGTCTCCCCACCACCCCGCTGCGGCTGTCCCCGCACTCCGCCGCCCGCCCGGGGAAGGGGATGGGGAGAGGGTGCCCGGGGCTCTTACCGCTCCGGCGGCCGAGTGCGCGCGGGAGCGCCCGGCGGGTCCCGCCCCGCCACGTCGGCAAGGCCGGCGGGGACGCGGCCGGAGGGCGGCCCCGCGTGCGGCGGGCGCTGGAGCCCGAGCGGCGGGCTGGGATCCTCCCTGGGAAACTTGGCCTTTCCCGCTCTGTGCCCGCGGGGAGAGCCGGAGGGCGCCACCCCGACCTGGGGCAGGCCTCGAGGCTCCCCGCACCCGTTTCCTGCCTTTAAGGGTGCCCGGAAAACCCCGCGGGCGGTTCCCCTGAAAGGCGTCGCTCAAGTTCAGCGAGAGTTTACGATGCCCCGGTTATGCGTTAAAGAGCTTTTTCTTACCTTGCCCGAGGGAGTGCAATCTGATTTAAAACCGACCAGCTAAACAAAAACGCTTTCTAGAAGGTCAGTTTGGAAATGTGAATCAAAATCCAAAAGCATTAGCTTTGGCCCAGGAATTCCTCATCCGCAAATTTGTCTTAAGTAAACAGTCAAATGTGCAAATATGTATGTACAAGGGTATTGATTGTTGTATGCCCGCAAAAACCCGGGCATAATCCGACACACAATAAAGGATTGGTTAAGTAAATTATAGCAGCCTCAAACAGTCGCGTAAACTGTAGCCATTAAAAATTATTAACTATCCATTTGATTTGTTGACAGGCAAAGAAGGCAGGCCATCGCCAAATTCTAAGTCGATACTGGAGGAAGTTTACAAAAAGCTATGTAGAGTGCAAATATTTTCTTCTAAATACATCTCTGTGTGTGTGTGTATTTATATATATTAGGGAAAATACAATTTTAAAAACAGTGATTCTTTCCGAGTTCTGCAATTCTGAGCGTTAGCAAATTTTGTTAAAGAAGGTACGACAGGTGTGTTTGGGCGTACCGTGGACACAGGCACCGCGACTGTAACTTCTGTGCCTGCCGCACCTGCCCGCCCTGCTGCCCCGAATGGCCAGAGCTCAATCAGACATTCCCTTTTAAGGGCTCGTTTCCTTTTCTCCTTTGACCCAAACCACACCTTTCCAATAAAAGACTACCAAGGAAGCAAGTCTAGCAGCAAGTTTCATAGCTGACTGCAAATTATGCCGTTTTACTTAACTGTGGCTGCTTCCAAGCCCGTCAGGTTTTACTTCAAAAAGTGTTACTTTTTGCAACTTAAAAGTTCTTTATTCACTAAAAAAAATTCCAGTCTTTAAATCATACAGAAAATCAGAGAATAATATTTCAAGTATTTATTTGTGTAAGGAAAAAAGTAGAGAAAATTATGACAATAGGTAGATTGAACTTTTCTTTGTGTCACATTTATTTTAGAACCTTCTTTTAAAAGAAAAAAGAATGTTAAAGATATGTCGGAAATCCTTTCCCTTGCAGCGCCGCCTTCCCTGAAGGTGACCCCTGTCCTGAGGTTGCTGTGTATCCTTCCCACCCATATTTCCATACTTTACTGCACATACCTTTATCCATATGATGTAGGAAAGATGTTAGGGTTCGAAGCCAACATCCAAGAAAGAATTCTGGAGACGTCTTTGGTGCAAAAAGGTAGTTTTATTAAAGCACAGGGACAGGAACCGTGGGCAGGAAGAGTTGCACTGGGGTCATGAGAAGTGGCCCATTATATACTTTAAAGTTGGGAGGGGGTTTGGGTTCTAAGGAATTTTGGAAGCACGGTTTCCAGGACTTTGTAGGGGCTACCTGTTGTTGGGAAAGGGTCATTTATTACTGTCTAATAAAACCTGAACCATGAGACCCTTCAGATGTATATCGGCAGGTCATATGCTTGGGGGATGATTGCCAACATGCATCATGTGGGGTAGAGATAAAGGAAATTTCTAAAGGAATTTTTATATGTTAAAGCAGACTCACAGGATCCTGGGGGGTTGGGTAAAATTGCCTTTTGCTCTTAGCAAAGTATTAACATTGAGGCAGTTGAGTCCCTAGAGAAATGTCACTCTGCCTGTTTCAAGGACTTGTCAATGGGCTGTAGATAGTAAGGAAATTTAATAATTTTTCTTCTACTTTTGTTTCCCACATCACATTGACACTAAATAGAACTCTTTTTTCAATGTTTTAAAATTGTATAAATAACATCCTATACATTTGTTTACCCAACCTTATATTTTGGAGACTCATTTATGTTCATGAGTGTAGATCTAGTACTTTGATTTCAAAGTCTCATAGGATTCCACTGTATGAATATCCATGATTTATCTATTCCCCAATTGATGGACATTGGATGTATTTCATGTTTCACTATCGCACAAGGGCTGCAATGGCCATCTTTGTGTATGCTTTCTGGTATCTCAGGTGAGAAATGGAATAGCCCACTCATCTTACTAGATATTTGAAATTGTCTGTCCTCCTGTGTGGTTCAGCTGAGATAGGGGAACTGAAGGGACTCCATAAAAATCTGCTTTTTGCTCCTTTTCCCACTTCTATTCTTGCTAGGACCTGCACCCCCACCTTACATGTGCCTCATGTACAAATAATACATGTCCTCTCACTAGGGGACAAGGATTTAATGATTTCTTCAGTCTTCAGCAGGACAGATAACATCTCAGAAAGGACTGGGTGAGAATGACCAGACAAACTGTATTGCAGACCACTGGCTCTATTCATCTCAATGGCAAGACCCCTGGGCTCCAAGCAATATGGGACTTATAGAGGACACCTGGACCCTTGTCCTTGTTCTGACCAGTTCTTGGGTGCCTGAGCAGACACGTACACTAGACCACAATTCTCAATAAAAACTCCAGACCCTGAACCAAAAAAAGTCTCTCTTTCCTTTTCCTTTCTGAGTCTCCCAGATGCTCTATCTGTATCTGCACTCTCTCCCTATCCTTAATAAACTCTGCTCTCACTCCTTCCCGACCCACATGTGATTTCTATCCTGCATATAGCCAAGGACCCTCTTGGCTGGTTCTGTGGGACCCCTTCTGGGTTCTTGGTCCCAGCCTGCCTACATCACAACCATTCATTAAACAAAACTTTTTTTTTAAAGTTTTTATTTGTTTATTTAAGTAATCTCTACACCCAACATGGGCCTCAAACTCACGACCCTGAGATCAAGAGTCACATGCTCTTCTGACTGAGCCAGGCAGGTGCCCAATTAAACAAAACTTTTTTGAGTATCTACTATGTACCTAGATCTGCTTTAGATGCTGGGAATACAGTAAGGAGTAAAGCAAAGTCCTGCTCTCAAAGAACTTACATTTGTTGAAAGGGAGAGACCCTAACTAGATAACATCAGGTGGTGGCATAAAGCAGGATATAGTGTCCTTAGGTCTAGAGAATGATGGGTGGGAGCCGCTGTGATCTGGGAAGGCCATGACAATGAAGTGACATCTCAGTGTAGACTTTAAAGAAGGGAGTGAACATTTCAGGCAGAGAGAACTGCAAGACCAGGGTGGGAACATGCCTGGTGCACTCACAGAACGGTAAAGTGGCCAGTGTGGCTGGAGTAGAGGGAGGGTGGGCCAGAGTGGAAGGAATGAGGCCATAGAGGTAGCGGACTCTAAGAGATGAGGCAGACTAGGCTGTGCCTTGCAAACCACAGCAGGGATTTTGGTTTGGACTCTGAATGAGAAGAGAATCCTTACAGATTTTGAGTAGGCGTGTGCCGTGATTCTAGTGTCTGATTCTAACTGGGGTGGGAGAGGATGAAGGTGGGTGGGTGGAGGGCAGGGCAGAGGCAGACAGACCAGTTAGGAGGCCACTGTGGTTATCCACATGAGAGATGACTGTGGATTTGGCCACCATGGGAGTGGTGGAGGGCATGAGAAGTGTTTTTCTTGTGGAGATATTTCAAAGAAATACCCAATAGAATTTGGTCAAGGATTGGATGTGGTTTGAGGAAAAGAAAGAAGTCACACAGTAGTCCAAGAATTTTGACCTGAATGACTGCAAGAATAGAAGTATCACGGGGCCCCTGGGTGGCTCCGTCGGTAAAGCGTCTGACTCTCGCTTTCTGCTCAGGTCGTGATCTCAGGGTCACGAGACTGAGCCCCACCGCAGGCTCTGCCCTGAGTGTGGAGTCTACTGGAGATTCTCTCTCCTTCCTCTGCACCTCCCACTTGTACTCTTTCTCTCTCTCAAAATAAATAAATAGATCTTTTTTTTTTTTTTTTAAGTGTCACTTATTGAGATCAGGAAGAATGCAAAAGAGGCAGTTTGGGGTCTGAGGTAGTGAGGATTCATGCATTTGATTTTCAACAAGAAAAGTTTAGCAAATGTTTAGCAGGCAGTTGGATGTAAGAGTCTGGAGTTCAGGGGAGAAGTCTGGGCTGGAGATAATAACTGGGGAATCAGCAGCAAATCGATAGTTTTGAAGCCATGAACCAGGATGAGAATGCATGGAGTTACAGAAGAGAGGAGGGTCAAGACTGAGTCTTGGCTGTGCCAAGTCAGAGAGATAAGGAGGACCCAGAAGGAGACTGGTAAGGAATGTAGTGATTTAGCACGAAGTTGGGGGGAAGGTATGTGGGAGTGAGAGTGGAGGAAGGGAGTATGGGGTCCCAGAAGCCAAGTAAGAAAACCTTTCAAGATCCTTTAACTGTGTTAAATACTGCTGAGAGTTCTGATCAACACTGAGAATTGACCCTTGGATTTGGCAATGTGAATTATTAACAGGAACCATTTCTCTGGAGTGGTAGAGAAAGAAATCTGATCAGAGTGGGTTTGAGAAAATGGAAAAAAATATTTAGAGACAGTGAGTAAAGTGACTTTTTCAAGGAGTTCTGATGTAAAGAGGAACAAAGATGAAGAGATTGGGAGTTCAAATATGAGAGAAGTTGTACCATTATATGCTAATTAGAACCATACAGTAAAGCAAAAAAAAAAAAAATGATAATATAGTAGAAGAAAGATCATTGCTAGAGTGAAAGAGTGATTTTCTTGAGTAGACAAGCAGGAATGGAATTCAGTGCTCAATGGGCAGGAGTTGGCTCTTGACAGAGTTCATTCAGGAGATCAGAGGAAAGTACAGGTAGACAGGTACAAGGAGGCTAGTAGAGTTTTGGGGGGAGGATGAGGAAATGCTCTTCTGGTTGCATTTATTTTCTGCATGAAAAATGAAGCATCATCAGCTGAGAGAGAGGAAGGAAGGAGGTGTTGGAAACATAAGAGAGGGAAGGAGGTATAAAATAGAGCAAACGGGCTAGGGAAGGGGAGTAGAAAGGGTAGTAGGTGGGGTGCCTGGGTGGCACAGCGGTTGGGCATCTGCCTTCGGCTCAGGGCGTGATCCCAGCATTGTGGGATCGAGCCCCACGTCGGGCTCTTCCACTGTGNGCGTGATCCTGGCGTTGTGGGATCGAGCCCCACATCAGGCTCTNCTCTTCCGCTGTGGGCCTGCTTCTTCCTCTCCTACTCCCCCTGCTTGTGTTCCCTCTCTCACTGGCTGTCTCTATCTCTGTCGAATAAATAAATAAAATATTAAAAAAAAAAAAAAAGGGTAGTAGGATTGCTGCTCCCTCTTGAGGTTGGGACCCAGTCATGAATTTCGAGTAAAACAAGTCAGCATGGATGTATATTTTCTCCATTTGCAACCAGCTGTTCAAGCTCCGTGTGGTCAGTCCGGTGATGAGTTGAATTTAACCTGGGTAGAGGAGAGAGGAGGAAGGGAGCTGAAGGTGAATGCAGAGGGATGATTAAACGGCTGGATCATGACCTTTCAGTCCAGTGCAGTGGGGCTGAGGAATTATTGGCAGTAGAGGGAAAGAGTTGGGGGTGGTAGCTGGAGAGTGGGATGCTGGCGGTTGAGATTACGGAGAGGGTATGGCCATTGGTAATAATAATATCTAGGGTATCATGAGGAAATGCCTGGCTGGGGTATATCACAGTATACTATCATTAGAGGAGAGAATATCCAAGAACTAAGAAGCTGGGGGAATAAATCTCCACATAGCTACTGAAATCACTAGAATTATGGCAGGGGCGGTGTTGCACTGGGACTCTGAGTGGTGCTGAAATGCTCAGTGAATGAGGGAGTGATGGACCTCTGTGGATGACTGCACACAGGAGGGGTAGGTTTCAAGGGTTGGAGGGAGAAAGATGATCAGGAAGTGGCAGTAAGAGGGTGGCTAAATCACCTCCAGGCCCTGAGGTGTGAGGGGTGCAGTTGAGGACAATATGAACCACTAGAGGGGGTGTGTTCAGCATGGCCTTTAGATCTCAGAGTGCCCTGGTCCTTTGCAACTAGATCGCCTAAGAGCTTTTAATTTAATTTAATTTAATTTTTATTTTATTTTATTTTATCGAGCTTTTAAAATAATACAGATGCCTGTTGCCATCCGAGACCATTTAAGTCTCTGAACACGTGTGAGAGCTCCTGTTTCCTCACATTCTGACCAACATTTGGTAGTATCAGATGTTTTAATATTTGTCCATCCCAGGTGTGTACAATGGTGCCTCCTGGTTGTCTTACTTTGTATTTTCCCATATTCTAATGAGGATGCATTCCTTACATGTTTGATCTACTTACTTTCCTGTTGTCCATCTGTTTATATCCTTTGCTAGTTTCGCCCCCATTGGGTTTGTTAGTCATTTTCCTGTTGGTTTGTAGGAACTCGTTATATATTTTGGATATTAATCCTTTTGTGATTATATGTGTTGCAAATATCATTTCCCTGCATGTGGCTTGCCTTTTTTCTTTTTATTAAGCAGATTTGGATTTTAATATCAATATTTAAGTTACCAATTTTATTTCTAGTGGTTTGTACATTTTATGATATAATTTTCATATAGGCTGTTTTAAAGCTGTTGGTAGACACAAGTCTTCATTGATTGATTTTCCAGGAAAAGAGAAAGGCAGTTTTTTAAAAAGTAAAAATCATCAAAATAATGTTTTGCTCTCTCTATATTGGGATAGTGTATTTGCCATTCTTAGACTGTTATTTTACCCATTTTACTATGACACTGGTTTTTTCTTTTTAAGATTTATTTATCTATTTAAGAGAGAGAGAGAGCAGGGGGAGGAGCAGAGGGAGAGGGACAAGCAGACTCTGTGCTGAGCATAGAGCCTGACTCGGGGTTTGATTCCACAACTCCAAAATCATGACCTGAGCTGAAATCAAGAGTTGGACACTTAACTGACTGAGCCATCCAGGCACCCTGACATTGTTCTATTTTTTAAAATAAAGCTAATGCATGGACCTAGTAAAAAAATTTAAAAAGGACAAAAAAGCATAAAATGGTGAATAAAAATCTCTCTTTCCTTTGGTTCTTCTGCTCAAAGTTAACAGTTTCTTAAGATTTTTATGCATATACCAGAAAAAAAGATTTTTATGCATGTACCAGCATATGTATGTGGACGGTATCAGTGTCCTGTGGCTGTCATAACAAATTCCCATAAACTGCGTGGCTTAAAACAACAGAGAGATTCATTCTCTCCGAGTTCTGGAGGCCAGAAGTCCAAAATCAAGGTGTTGGCAGGCCTGTTGGCTTGTGACGGTCCCAGGCATTCCTTGGCTTGTGGCTGCAAAGCTCCAGTCTCTGCCCACCCTCTCTCTCTCTGTCTCTCCTTTGTGGGTCTTGTAAGGACACGCGGTATCTTCCAAGGCACCTGGCTTGGTGCTGAAGCACACAGATACTGGGGCTGGATTTCATCTGGGTTTAGACCCCCGGTCCCACTATGCGCAACCACGGACAGTTACTTGATGGCTTCTCCCCCAGTTTAAGTGGGGCTAGAGATAGGACTTATCTCATAGCCCCTTGATGAGGGTTAAGTGAGTTAATATTTGTGAAGTGCCAGAAGGTAACCTAAGTGAATATCTGACAGACCAGATTTTACACATATGATATCAATGCTCTCCTTGATTTTCTTCACTTAATAGTATATCCTGAAGTCTTTCCATCTCAACGTGTACAAATGTAAGGCTTGTATAGAATTGCAAAGCTTCTTACTAGAAGAACTTCTCTTCTGTGTCAAGCACGATTCCAGCCACTTTATAGTCATTATCTTCCCTAAAAATCGCAACTATTCCCATTTGGAGTAAATAAATGGAGACCCTCTGAGGTTAAGCAATTTGCCCAAGACGTACTTGGTATTGGGAGTTCAGCCCAATACTGTCTGTTCCACCGCCATCCGGTCTTCTATACAAGCTGACTTCTGTGGCTTTACAGTCGCCTTAGAGGCACTTCTCCGAATTCTAACAGCCTCAACAGGAATAGTCTTCTTGTTCCCGAAAACCGACATTGTGAAATGTCCTCATGAGCATTTGTTCAGTCATTGAGCGATGTGACCAAATCTGCAGCGATGGGTCTATGTGTGCGCATGAACGTCGTGTATGTAAATATGTGTGTGTGTTTTCTTAAAGACTTCAGTCCATAGTCGCTTAAAATTCCCTTAAAACCCCAGATGGCCCCTTTCTCCTCTGCCTGTTTCACAAAGCGGGTTTCCCAGTGTCAGTGATACCTTGCTGCTCCCTAGCTGTTTCCTTTTGCTGGAGCCTCAGAGATCCATCGCTCCTTGCTGGCCCTCCCCGGGCCCGAGAAGACTTCCTGTTAAGGTTGATGAGTAAGAATGAATAGTAGAAACTAGCCTTTCCCTTCCTTCCGAAAGCAGAAGTGACTCTTACCCAAACATCTCACTTTGTTATGGGCCGAATTGTAGGGTCTCAACTTGTTTTTCGTAAAGATGAGGAAATGCTGGACAATGGGATCGATTATAGAATAATTATTTAACTCATATGTTCAGTTCTTTACAGGATCTTTATTAAGTAGAAAGTCTTGGAAATTAGATATCCTGGCTGCCTGAAGCGTCTGGTTAACCAGACACCTTCTTTTTGTATGAACCTTTGTTGATTGTTCTAAAATTATTCTAAATGGCCTCTAGAAAATGGATTTTTATTTAGTCCTGCAGCATCTCCGTGTTGTTATTCTAGAAATAAGAATTAGTGCATCGGGGCACTTGGGTGGCTCAGTCGTTGGGCATCTGCCTTCGGCTCAGGGCGTGATCCCGGCATTATGGGATCGAGCCCCGCAACAGGCTCCTCCGCTGTGAGCCTGCTTCTTCCTCTCCTATTCCCCCTGCCTGTGTTCCCTCTCTCTCTGGCTGTCTCTCTCTGTCAAATAAATAAATAAAATCTTAAAAAAAAAAAAAAGGAATTAGTCCATCTATTGGCCCTTATTAGCTGCGTGACTTTGGGCAAATTCTCCAGCCTTTAAGGCTTAGTTTCCTCATCTACAAAATGGGCACAATCATAATATCTACCCCGAGGGATTGTTATTACCATCACATGTGATAATGGCATAGAAAGCCAATAACACAGTATGTAGCACACCATGAAAGCCCAATAAATGTGATTAGTAGTGAAAAAAAGAATTAATGCATCTAATAATACCAAATGTTGGTCAGAATGTGGGGAAACAGGATGCAATATCCCCCAGGTGTGGCTATATACTTATGTATCAACTACTAAACTTTCTTTGAAAGCTGATTTTTCAAAAAATGAATCCTTGGACCTAAGCTTATTTTACTTTAAAGGACCTCATCCAGCTAAAGCAATGCTCCAAAATTACTTGGTAATGGTGGCTGCAATCATTTTGGAAATGTTAAGTACACTGATCGTAGAAAACAGGCCATGTTCAATAACTCTACTCTGGTAACAATTCAACATTCTGGCTGCAAACTCTTACACATAAATCTTACCTTAGAAAAAAACATTTTTCCTTCACACTGAAATTGTCCTACACTGTGTGTTCATACGAATTTAAAAATTGGATTACTGTTTGAGTCCAGAGCCCAGAAAAATCTTGCTGCCCACATGCTTTTCACGTGATCTTTGAAAAAGAAATCCCTGCGTCGGTGTAATTCCAGGAAGACTCAACAGATGGCACAAAATTGTTTCTGGGGCACCACTTTCCTCATACCAAGGACCTGCATTTTGTCAAGTGCTTGCTTTCCCGTGAGTTTTGAAGTTACTTTCTCTTCTCCGGGGGAAAGAAACACCTTGGTAAGTAAGCAGGCTTTTGTGGTTTGTTCAAATTATGGCATAAATATACCTGAAATGTGCGAGAAAATGCCAACGATGACACAGGAGACAGGTAAGGCTTTGACAAGTTTGCCAGATGATTTAAGTGTCCTTTGAAAAATGTTGTGGATGTTCTTTCAATTTCCAAGAATGATCGAAAGTGGGGTGTCTTCTGGGCCTTCTTGAAAAGATGTAACTAGCACTTGCAGCCATAGTGCAGGGAAAACACTGATGTTATTTCTTCTATTTCCGTCTACACTTGTCACCTCTCTCTAGTTGCTCACTTCCAGGAACGTTCACAGCAGTTTCTGCCACTGGCACGGCACGCAGCCCAAGTTCTGTGTTTCTGTAGTGGATGTGAGCGTTTGATCTCCCCCATCACCTGGTGCTGTCCTTGTTCCTTCGTATCTGTCATTCCTGTAGGAGCCCTTTGAAAGCAGGGATTATTTTGTCAGCGCTCTTGGTATTTCTACCCCCAGCTCCTGCCTTCTGGCACAGTGCACCCTGAAGAAACATTTATTAAATGGAGGAAGCGCCAGGGATGGGTCTAGCACTGCCTTCCTCCAGGTCTCTTACTTTCGCTTTGGCAAATAGAGCAATGCCTTTCTTTCTTTCTTTCTTTCTTTCTTTCTTTCTTTCTTTCTCTTTCTTTCTTTCTTTCTTTCTTTGTTGACTTCACGATGGACTCACATGTATCTCAATGTTTTGCTCATCGTTGTCTTTTTCATAGTTTTAATTTTCATAGATTCTAATCCACCAGAGTTTTTCTTCCCCCCTTAAATCAGAGCTTTTTCCATCTGTCTTTTTTTTTGCCCTCTTTTTGTTGGATGCATTAAAGAAAAAAAAAAAAAAACTTTTACATTTGGTCTCTTTTTACTTTTAAAGCAAATTACAAACTCTCTGACCCTCTGTCCCTCTTTTCCCTCTCCTTTATTTTGCTTAAATAGACAAGCTCCTGGCTGGCTTGTTAAGGGTACACACTAGAAGCTGCTTGAGGATAAAAATGCCCTTGGAGGAATATTTGTGTGTGTAGGGGGCAGGATGTTCTCAGGGCAGCTGGTCAGCTTTCCTACATGGTGGCTGAATTTCAGTCCCCTGAATATAGACACCATGGAGGGACCTCTCCGTGGGTCCTTATCCACGATGTCAGTGATCTACTATCGTGTAGAAGAAGTTCTCTGGGGCGCCTGGGTGGCTCAGCGGTTAAGCGTCTGCCTTCGGCTCAGGGCGTGATCCCGGCGTTACGGGATCGAGCCCCACATCGGGATCCTCCGCTATGAGCCTGCTTCTTCCTCTCCCACTCCCCCTGCTTGTGTTCCCTCTCTCGCTGGCTGTCTCTATCTCTGTCGAATAAATAATAAAATCTTTAAAAAAAAAAAAAGAAGTTCTCCGATACATCAATATTCCAAATAATATAAGCATGTTTCTTTAAATATAAAATATTTTTATGTTAGCTTTATTTTGAGACAAATCTTTTGAGTTAAAAAAATGTTCAAAATTAGAAATTTTCAACTATATGCAAAAGTATAAGAAAGAAGATGAAATGTACCTGTGATTCAGAGATCACCGCTATTAGCATTTGGTATATTTCTTCCCTATTCTCTTTTGCCTGAGGCTTTGTGTATTTTATCAGGTTTTAATATTTTACAAAATTCGGGGCGCCTGGGTGGCACAGCGGTTAAGCGTCTGCCTTCTGCTCAGGGCGTGATCCCGGCCTTTTGGGATCGAGCCCCACATCAGGCTCCTCTGCTGGAGGCCTGCTTCTTCCTCTCCCACTCCCCCTGCTGTGTTCCCTCTCTCGCTGGCTGTCTCTATCTCTGTCAAGTAAATAAATAAAATCTTTAAAAAAAAAAATATTTTACAAAATTCGAGTCCTACTACATACACAATTTTGTATTCTTTTATTCATTATATTATTTATAGCCTATATTTAATATAAATTTAAATTATATTTACATAACATATTACTTCAAAAGTACCATATTTGAGGCTGCATGCTATTCCATGTTATAGGTATACAACAACTGATTAAACTCTTTTCTACACTAGACATTATCATTTCTTTTCAATTTTTCCTCATGTCACAAGGATTTTCATAGTAATATTTTATGTGTATTTCTGATAATTCCTTTAGGAGAAAAATCTGAGAAGTGGAATTGCTAAAATAAGGGTAAGGGTGTTTCTAAGGAATTTATGTATGTGACCAAATTGCCCTTCAGAAAGTATGTACTAATTTTTCATTTCTGCCGGCAGTAAACAAGAGTTCATATTTTAGTCACACCTGCCAATATTGGTTATTATATATATATATAATATAAATATATATATAATATATTATATATATATATTTTAAAAGATTTTATTTATTTGAGAGTGCATGTGCGTGCGAGAGAAAGCGAGAGAGCACAAGCAGGGGGAATGGGAGAAGCAGGCTCCCTGCTCAGCGGGGAGCCTGTTGCAGGACTCAATCCCAGGACCCTGGGGATTGTGACCCAAGTCGAAGGCAGATGCCCAACTGACTGACCCACCCAGGCGCCCCTGGCTATTATATTTTTTAATTCTTCCAGATTGGTAGGTAAAATAACCATACTTTTTTTTTTATCTTTAAGAAACAAAAATTCCCATTTGATTCCCTTTATCTTTTTATGCTTAAATATCTTAAATTATAGACATCCTAACATTCCCTCTGTAAGTGCTTCATTCTCTATCTCTAAAAGAAGTACATTTTCCTACATGGCCAAAGCACATTATCAAAAATTAACATTTATTATTTTTTAATAGAATCTAATGCTGGGTCCATCTTAAAATCCCTTCTCCTTTTGTTATTCAAGTAACTTCTTTGCCTGGGTCCATCTAAACTGAGATCTAGAACATGATTCATCTAGATGTTATGTCCTGTTTTGTTTTAATATGCATTTTTAAAAAATTCGAGATGGTTGACAGGCAATGTTACATTGGTTTTAATACATTAGTATCAGTTCACAACATAGTGATTCAACAAGTCTAAATGTTTTGCTATGGTTACCACAAGTGTGGTTACCATCTGTCACCATATGATACTATGACAATGACATCTATATTTCCTATGATGTACTTTTTTTCACCTTGAAGTTTTCATTCCATAGCTGGAAGCCCATACCTCTCACTCCCCTTTACCCATTTTGCCCGTCTTCCCACCCCACTCCCCTTTGGCAACCACCAATTTGTTCTCTGTATTTATGGGTCTGTTTTCTACTCTTTGTTTGTTTATTCGTTTGTTTTGTTTTTTAGGTTCCATATGTAAGTGAAATCTTATGGTATTTGTCTTTCTCTGTCTGACTTCACTTAACATTATAAGTCCATTCACATTGTTGCAAATGACAAGTAATAATTCCTCAATAATTATTGAGGAATATTCTATTGTATAAATATTGTATAAATATCTTCTTTGTCCATTCATCTATGGATGGACACTTGAGTTGCTTCTATATCCTGGCTTTTGTAAATAATGCTGCAGTAAACCTAGGGAGCATTTTTATTTTTTGTGAGGTTGGACATAATTCATATTGTTAACTATTGATTTTTAATTTTTTCGTATATTTTATGAGCAAATAATGTGCTCCTCTTTTTTATTTTTTCTTATTTTTAATTAATTATTTTAGAGAGAGAGTGAGTGTGAGGGGGGGAGGGGGCAGAGGGAGAGAGAGAGAATCTTATGCAGGCTTCACACCCAGTGTAGAGCCTCATGGGAGCTCTATCTCATGACCCTGAGATCAGGACCTGGCTGAAATCAAGTCAGACACTTAACCAACTGAGCCACCCAGACACTCCAGTAATGTGCTCTTCTTAATTTGAATGTTGAAAAATTGAAGAATACAGGTAACAGCTAAGAGGAAAATAAAACTCCCTCATAATCTTACCATGTAGAGATAATTACTTAGTATCTTGATATGTATCTTAATTTTCCCACATGTATCTATACATATTTATTGCTGTACATTTTTAAAATAGACTTTTTGTCACTTATAGATGGTGTGCAATTTCCCATGAAATTAGGTTTTTATTATTTTTAAAGGCCACATAGTAATATTTAATTATATGGAGATAACCATAATTTACTTGACAACCCACTATTTTTAGATGATTAGATTTCCTTTTCAGAAAATAATTTATTTTGTACTGGCCACTTCAGCATATTCTTCTACTGGTTCTAACAGTTTTTCCATTACTTCTCTTGGGTTTTTCACACTAACAATCATATATCTAAAAATAGTGATCATTTTATTTTCTGCATTCCTATATTTCTCTCTCATTCCTCCTCTCCCTCCACCTTAATTATAATGGTTGGAACTTCTAGAACACTGTTAAATAACAGTGGGCATTCTTGACTTTGAATTTAACAGAAATGCCTTGGGAGTGGGATATTTTTAAGTTAGATACTTAATATATTTTTCATCAAGTTTTCAAAGTATCTTTTCAATATCTACTTTAATTAAAGTTGTATTTTTAGTCAAAGGTGAATGCTGAATTTAACAAGTGAATTTTTTTTAATTTTATTTTATTATATTATGTTAATCACCATACAGTACATCCCCAGATTCCGATGTAAAGTTTGATGCTTCATTAGTTGCGTATAACACCCAGTGCACCATGCAATACGTGCCCTCCTTACTACCCATCACCAGTCTATCCCATTCCCCCACCCCCTCCCCTCTGAAGTCTTCAGTTTGTTTCTCATAGTCCATAGTCTCTCATGTTTCATTCCCCCTTCTGATTACCCCCCTTTTCTTTATCCCTTTCTTCCCCTACCGATCCTCCTAGTTCTTATGTTCCATAGATGAGAGAAATCATATGATAATTGTCTTTCTCTGCTTGACTTATTTCACTTAGCATTATCTCCTCCAGTGCCGTCCATGTTGCAGCAAATGTTGAGAATTCGTTCTTTCTGATAGCTGAGTAATATTCCATTGTATATATGGACCACAGCTTCTTAATCCAGTCATCTTAACAAGTGAATTTTTAACATCTGTAGAGATGCTCATCTGTTTCTCTCCTTTTATCTATTGGTGTATTATCATCATAGATTTGCTAATAATAATAAACAATTCTTACAATATTAGATTCTAATCCTAATTGATTGTTACGTGCTATTCCTTCAGTAAGAGCTTCTGCCCACCACCAAATGATTGGAATTTATCTCTTTTATTTGTATTTTCTAGTAATTACTCTTAATTTTATAACATACATACTTAGACTTGTATTTTTCTAGCAACATCTTGAATTAACTGTATCTATCTATAGATTCTCCTTAATCAGGCAAGGATCATAGCATGCTTTTAGTTCACTCTCTCCCTCTCCCCCTCTGTCTACTAACTCCCTTGTAATTGTTGGCAATTTTAGTTCCATATTGTTTTTAAAATTTTTGTCATCAGTACTTATTGGAATTTAGCACTAAATTTTCCTACCTTCTTTGCAAAGTATTCCTTCTTGCATCCACTTCATTGCTCTTTTTGTGGGGGAGTCAGTTTATTTTTCAGAGGATAGTCTGTCTTCTGGTAATTCAGATGGTGGATCTATCTTCCAAGTCTTTTAGTATTTCTTTCATATATATCATCATTTTAGCCTCTTGTGCTGTGTTTTGGGAAAATTCCTCTTCTTGGTCTTCCATCTCACAAATTCTTACATCAGCATTAGCCACTCTGCAATTCAACTCATGCAATGAGTTTTCCATTTTAGTTGTTACGTTTTTAATTTCCATGATCCCTATTCCATTCTTTTTTAGAATTCTTATCTCTCTCTGAGGATATCTATCTATTATCAATGGCCATTCTGCTCTTTTATCTCTGTTTCCTTGGGCGTTAACTTCTCTCATATCTTCAATTTGGTTCCCTTCTATCGTGGTGTTTGCTTTGTAAATGTCATGCTTCTTGATTGTGCAACCCAAATTATGGTTGAAACTCTATGTCAAACTGCTTGTTGATCTGTTTTCACAGCCTATTTGTCAGAAGGGTGTATGAAACTAGTCTGTAGGAATTTTATATTGCTGCTATGACAAATTACCATGATCTCAGTGGCTTAAACAACATATCTATTATCTCACAGTTATGTAAGTTAGTTAGTACTCCACCATAGGTCTTGTTGGGCTTATCTAAAGGTGTTGGCAAGGCTGCATTCCTTCTGGAGGCTCTAGGGGAGAATCATTTACTTGTCTTTTTGAGTTTCTGAAGGCTACCTGCATTTCTTGGCTCATGGCCCCTACCTCATGGCAACTCAAGTCCTTTTTACATCACATCACATCACATCACTCTGACCTCCCCTCTTCTGCCTCCCTCTTCTGTTTTTAAGGACCCTTGTAATGACATTGGTTCTACTTGAATAATCCAGGATAACCCTCTTATTTTAAGGTCTGTGAATGAGCAAATTTAATTCCATCTTCAACTTGAATTCCCTTTTTCCATGTAATAGCATATTCACAAGTTCTGAGATTAGGAGGTAGATATCTTTCAGAAGCTGGTACTCTATCGCAGTCCAATCTTGATTTACAGAGACTTCTCTTGGTTTCAGTTCCCCTAAAGACTTCTCTTCCTGACTTTAAGTGTGTGTGTGTGTGTGTGTGTGTGTGTGTGTGTGTATTTTTAGGGGATTTAGGGCAAGAGGAGGCGGCTAGAGTATGTGCACACCACATTATTGACTCTCATAGTTTTTAATGTTTGTCATTGAAAACGTGATTTTCTTGATCCAGAAAATGTTTAGAACATTTTAAAAAGTGGTTTAAAAAGTTCATTTTGGGGGCGCCTGGGTGGTACAGTCGTTAAGCATCTGCCTTCGGCTCAGGGCGTGATCCCAGCGTTCTGGGATCGAGCCCCACATCAAGCTCCTCCGCTGGGAGCCTGCTTCTTCCTCTCCCACTCCCCCTGCTTGTGTTCCCTCTCTCGCTGTCTGTCTCTCTCTCTGTCAAATAAATAAATAAAATCTTTTTTTAAAAAAGTTCATTTTGTAGTCTGAAAAATGACTTTACAAATTTCTGCTTTGGGAAATTTATTAAAAAATGTATTTGACTGAATAATCAATATTACCAAATGCTCCATGAAACCTGGGGACTTAGATATACAATATTCTTTTTTTTTATAGGTTCAAAGTCTAGTAAATCCTTTATTTTTTTATTCAAATCCTCGTATGCTTCTCTTATGCTGCTTGATTTAATGTGACCCAGAGAAATGCACTACATGTCTTCACTATCAATATCTCCTTACGTTTTGAGCATTTTTACTTTGCAAATTTTGATGCAGTTATTCACTGTGTCTTTATCTGTTATATTTTCATTTGGGGCTGTTTGTTTTAACCAGTATGAAGTAGTAGCCTCTCTTATCCTCACTGCCCAATTCTCTGATACTTTGACCTAATGGAGTATTACATATACAAACTGCAATTCCGGATGAATACAGCCCCCTAGTGTTCTTAGCTTTGCCCTTTCACAAGTATTGTTGTATGGCTTACACATCTCATAATGCAATATGCACTCACCTTCAAGTCCCTCCCTACCTCTTGTTAAGTTCTTTTATCCCCCTAGATTTATTGAGATATAATAAACATATAACACTGTGTAAATTTAAGATCTACAACGTGGTAATTATATATATATATTATATATATATATAATATATATATAATTATATATATAATATAATATATATAATATATATAATTATATATATAATTATATATATATAACATATATATATAAATTATATATATTATATATATATAATTATATATATGGCAAAATGGTTACCACCAAAAGGTTAGTTAACACATCTGTCACCTCACATAGTGACCTTTTATTTTTGATTGTGAGAATCTCTCTCTTAGCAACTCTTAAGTATATAATACACTACTGTTAATTATAGTCATCAGGCTGCACATTAGATCCCCGGAACCCATTCATCTTTTATCTGGAAGTTTGTACCCTTTGACCAACATCTCATTTTCCCTGTCTCTAAGCCCTTGGCAACCCCCTTTCTACTCTCTGTTTCTATCAGTTTGGCTTTTTTAGATTCTCATATAAGTGAGATCATACAGAGTTTTTTTTTCTTAGTCTGACTTTATTTCACTTAGCATAATGCCCTCAACTTCCATCCATGTTGTCACAAATGGCAGGCTTTCCTTCTTTTTATGCCTAAATAATATCCCATTATATATATATATATCTCACATTTTCTTTACCTATTCATCTGTCATTGGACACCTATGTTGTTTCCATGTCTTGACTATTGTGAATAATGCTGCAACAAATATGGTGATGCATGATTTTTTAAGACAGTGATTTCATTGCCTTTGGATATATGCCCAGAAGTGGGATTGCTGGATCATATGCTAATTCTATTTTTAATTTTTTGAGGAAACTGCTGTTTTCCACGATGGCTGTACCAATTTACCTTCCCACCAATGGTACACAAGGGTTTCCTTTTCTCTACATCCTTGTCAACACAGGTTATCTTTTGTCTTTTTGATATCCATTCTAACGAGCGTGAGCTGATAGCTCATTGTGGTTTGGATTTGCATTTCCCTGATGGTCAGTGATGTTGAGCATCTTCTGATGTACTAGCTGGATATGTCTTCCTTGGAAAAATGTCTATTCAGGTCTTCTGTCCATTTTTAAACCAAATTATTTTTTAAAATGTATTGTTATTATTTCCTATTGAATTGTCTGAGTTCCTTATATATTTTGGATCTTAATCCTTTATCAGATAATATGATTTATAAATATTTTCTTCAATTTTGTAGGTTGAGTTCGCATTTTGCTGCTTTTTTCTTTCATTGTACAGATGCTTTTTAGTTTGATGTAGCTTCATTTGTTTATTTTTATTTTTGTTGCCTATGTTTTTGGTGTCAGATCCAAAAAATTATTGCCAAGACCAATGTCAGGGAGCTTTCCCCCTATGTATTCTTCAGGAACTTTATGATTTCAGGTCTTATAGTTAAATTTTTAATCATTTGGAGTAAGTTTTTTTGTTAGTGGGGTAAGATAGGGGTCCAGTTCTTTTACATGTGCATATCCAGTTTTCCCAACACCATTCACTGAAGATAATACATTTTCCTTATTGAGTATTTTTGACTCCCTTGTCAAATGTTAGTTGACTTTATATGCATGGGTTTATTTCTGGGCTCTTGATTCTGTTCCACTGGTCCACATGTCTGTTTTTATGCCAACACCATACTGTTTTGATTACTACAGCTTTGTAGTATAGTTTGAAATCAGGAAGTGTGATGCCTCTAACACAGTTCTGCCTTAGGATTGCTTTGACAGTTGGAGTCTTTTGTAATTTCATATGAATTTTATAATTCTCTTTTCCACTTCTGTGAAAAAAGCCCTTGGAATTTTAACAGAGATTGCACTGAATCTATAGATGGCTTTGGGTAGTGTGAACATTCTAACAGTATAATTCTTCTCATTCATGAATACAGGATATCTTTCTATTTATTTGTGTGTTCTTCAACTTCTTTCATCAATGTCTTATAGTTTTCAGTATACAGGTCTTTCACCTCCTTGGTTAAAATTATTCCCAGGTATTTTAGTCTTTTTGATGCATTTGTAGCGGGATTTTTTTTTTTCATTTCTTTTTCAGATAGTTTGTTGTTAATACATAGACATGCAACTGTTTGTATGTTGGCTTTGTATCCTGCAACCTTACTGAACTTAATAGTTCTAACAGTTTTTTCATGAAGTCATTCAGACTCTCCACATATAACATCGTACATCTGCAAACAGAGATATGCAAACAGAGGGAGAGAAAATTCCTTCCCACCCTTTGTGAAGGAGTCTTTTCCTGAGACAAAGCTTGAGTATGATGGCTCCTGATCCCTTTTCATGGATGTAGATGCTTTTCAATCCCACCATTAATTTTCTATCCTCCTTTGTTTTTGGTGGCAGGATGGGTTTTTAAAAGTTTCTGTGTTTTCATGGGTGTTTTGGTGGCAATTGGGAGAGGCTCTAGAAGAGAAGCAGTGAGGGACTTTAAAAAATGTTCTTATTTATTTATTTATTTATTTATTTATTTATTTATTTATTTATGAGAGAGAGAGAGAGACAGTGTGTGTGTGTGTGTGTGTGTGTGTTTGTGTGTGTGGCAGGGGGTGGGGAGCAGAAAAGTAGGGGGAAAGAATCTCAAGCAGAGTCCATGCAGAGTGCAGAGCTGAGATGGGGCTTGATCTTATGATCCTGAGATCATGACCTGAGTCGAAACCAAGAGTTGGACACTTAACCGGTTGAACCACCCAGGCACCCCTAGAGACTTTTAACCATATGCCATTTTGTAATGAAATTCTCCAGCCCAGAAGAGTTTTACTCTCCCAAAGAATGGTTAATTGAAACCCTACTTATCTCTTAACTGTTTTACTATTTCCAATATACCTTCAGGTGATGAACAGTGGATCGTTTTGTTAATAAAACTGAACAATAAGTAGTCAACATCTGCTTTCAATTGTTCCTGCTATGCAAGGCCCTACTTAAGAAATGTTGTCTATTCTTGTCTCCTGGGAGCTTCTAGATGTTTACGTGTGCAGATCAGCTCTTGAATAGGGTAGAGTGGACCTCATATTCCAACCGTTTGTACCAGTCTCAAGTATGGCATCTGTGGGTTCGTGCACCTGCCTCCGCCCTTCAGACAGGTAATCTTTTCTCATTCACTCAGCATCAGTGTCATGAACATCAACACCTGTAATCTGTTGTAGTACAGTGAGACTTTCTGGGCTCTGGGGAAAACTGTTATCCCACACATACAGCAGCTTCTAATAGACATGCCTTCTGACTTCTTCAGTGTACTTTTTAATATTTCACTGTCTCTTCCTGTTTTATCAGCATGTCAACTGTAGGAACTTGATGTTTTCAGATTATCAAATGCCCATTCCTGTCTCTCTCAATTTGTGGCTTTTGGTCTAGTGTGAATTGGAAAAACACATATCCATTTTTATGGGAATTATGTCAAAGAATGAGATCCTATGACAAAAAAAAATTTCCTGTGCCCACAAAGGATGGAGTCTATGTTATCTCATCTGCCTCTTCCCGGTCTGTGAGAGCACCTCTAACGTCTACCTGTCGGTGCTTCCAGGCAGGTGTGGTCGTGGGCACTCTGTGTAGGTGTAGGATGCTGCCTGTGGCCAGCACAGCTGCCACTTCTGCTTTTAGGATGCTGCATGGGAAGGGGGCAGCTATGGAGCCCTGTCTGTCCTGCTAGCTTTTGTTCCCTGCAGGGGCTCATAAATGCTTTTCCATGCAGATCAAAGCTGGAATGGTATAGACTCATGAATGTATGTCTTAGTTTCTGGGACTAGCTTCTTGCTTGATCTTTTGCACAATTATAGTTCCGCTGCTTTGTCTCAGTCACAAACATGGGGCCCATGGGCTGCTGTGCCTGCTTCTACCCCTCAGCCAATCAAAAATGTCTAGTTTGGTGTGTATTAATCATATCTTCTCAAATAGCTCCATGAACAGTGGTATCATCTCTGCCAGCCCAGCTACAACTGGTTTTGGTGAGGTCCAATTCATGGAGGTGGAGGGAGGGAGTAGGTGGTTCTTCCTTATGACACAAACTTGGCTCTATTCCAATCTTCACCTTCACAGAACGATCTATCCTGTCATGTACCACAGACATTTAGGCATCAAGCCACAGGTGGATGGACCTTCCAACCTGTCACCCACTACCCTCCCCATTCCTGTTTTTAAAAGACTTATTTGTTTTTACTTGAGAGACAGAGCATGTGAGTATGAGCAGGGGGAGGGACAGTGGGAGAGGGAGAGAGAATCCTGAAGTAGACTCCCTGCTGAGCATGGAGCCCAGTGTGGGGCTCGATCTCACGACACTGAGATCATGACCTGAGCCAAAATCAAGAGCTGGATGCTCATCCCACTGAGCCACCCAGGTGTCCCCCATTCCTTTTATCTCATGTTGCCTTGGCCAAACTGAGTTGAGGATCTCAAAGTCTGGCCAACTGCATGCTATGGCTTCACAATGGCCACCAGGAGCTTACCTCATGCTCATCTAATCATTCAGACTCACAAGCCCTCATAGGCCACACTTGGTCCACTTTTCTTGGAAAGATATAGGAGAGGAAATACAGCACAGGCTTCTTACTTTGCACATATAGTTCACACACAGTCCTTTTAACATGGATGCTATTTACCATTCAAGAGTCATTGTTACCGAAAAGTAATGTTTTCTGGTAACAAGGGACATTCTACATGTGTTAGGTTTTCAGAAAAGAGCTAGAAAGTTAATCCTAGGTAAGATTAGTCACTGGAGAAAGAGATAAATGGGTTTTATTAACCCTTCACCCATGAGAAGTCACTGGTTACAGCAGATGGCTGAGTTTAGTGCCAAATTAAATACTGGTGTAGATTCTTCAGAATGTCTTGTAATTTCTGGAAATAGCTCCTTGATTGCCCTTGTGTACAATTTTAGATTATCAAACTGAGTGCTACAACATTTTGGAGGGATAAAGGACTGCCTTGTAAAGGAAAATAAAGTATCTTCTAAGTCCAATGAAAAGAGACCATAGTTATGTCATTAACTTTTAAGACAGTTGATTTAAAACCTTTGTCTAGGAAGTCAATGCCTGTGATTCTTCAGAAACCATTTCTATTAATTTCTTCTTCTCCTTTTTTCCCTATTTTTTAAAATCCATTTTGATTTTATTTTTGTGTATGGTCCAGTTTTCCCAACACCATTTTTTGAATAAACTGTCTTTTCCCCATTGTATAGTCTTACCTCCTTTATTGAAGATGAATGAACCACATAAATGTGGGTTTACTTCTGGGGTCTCTATTCTGTTCTGTTGATCTATGTGTCTATTTTTGTGCAAGTATAGTTTTTTTAATTACTACAGCTTTGTAGTATATCTTGAAATCTGAGGCTGTGATACCTTTGCTTTGTTCTTCTTTCTCAAGATTGCTTTGGCTATTCAGGGCCTTTTGTTGTTCCATACAAATTTTAGTATCTGTGAAAAATGATGTTGGTATATTGACAGAGATTGCATTAAAATCTGTAGATTGCCTTGGGTAGCATGGACATTTTGATAATATTGATTCTTCCAGTCCATGAGCATGGAATATTTTTTAATTTGTTTGTGTCATCTTCAATTTCATTCATCAGTGTTTTATTGTTTTTGGAGTACAGACCTTTCACCTCCTTGGTTAAGTTTATTCCTAGGTATTTTATTATTTTTGATGCAATTGTAAATGGGATTGTTTCTCTTAATTTCAAATTGGACAACAGAAGAAATGGATAAAATCCATTTGTAACCTTCCAAAACTGAATCAGGAAGAAATAGAAAATTTGAACAGACTGATTACTAGCAATAAAATTAGATCACTATTCAAAAAACTCCCAAAGAAGAAAAGTCCAGGAGCAGCTGGGTTCACAGACAAATTCTACCAAACTTTAAAGAAGAGTTAATAGCTGGTCTTCTCAAACTATTCTTAAAAAACAAACAAACAAACAAACAAACAAAAAAACCCAACAACACACACCACAGAAAGGGATGAAAAGCTTCCAAATTCATTCTAAGAGGCCAGCATTACTCTGAAATGAAAACCAGATAAAGACACTACAAAAAAAGAAATACAAGCCAATATCTCTGATGAACATAGATGCAAAAGTCCTATCAAAATACAAGCAAAATGAATCCAATAATACAGTAAAAAAAAAAAATCACTCACCACTATCAAATGGGATTTATTCTGGGGATGTAAGCGTGGTTCAGTATTTGCAAAGCAATCAGTGTGATACATACAACAAAAGAAAGGATAAAACCATATGATCTTCTCAATAGATCCAGAAAAAGCATTTGACGAAGTGTAACATCCATTCATGATAAAAACTCTCAAATCAAAACAGGCTTACAGAGAACATACCTCAACATAGTAAAGTCCTTATATGAAAAACCCATAGCTAACATCATACTCAATGGTGAAAAACTGAGAGCTTTTCCTCCAAGATCAGGAACAAGACAAGGTTGTCCATTCTCACCACCCTTATTCAACATGGTACCAGAAGTCCTAGCCACAGCAATCAGACAAGAAAAAGAAATAAAAGGCATCCAAATTGGCAAAGAAGAAGTACATTTTCATTATTTGCAGATGACATGATACTGTATGTAGAAAACCCTAAAGAGTCCATCAAAAAACTACCAGAATTGTTAAGTGAACTCAGTGAAGTTGCAGGATACAAAATTAATATGCAGAAATTTGTTGCATTTCTATATACTTCTCCTCTAAATTAATGGACTCTATTTTTTTAAAGAAGTTTCAGTTTTACAGAAACATTGAGCAAATAGTCCAGGAGTTCCCATATACCCCTTCTTCACTGTGTACAGCTTTTCCTATTACAACATTTTGCATTAGTGTGGTACATTATATAATTGATATATTATTGTTAACTAAGGTCCATAATTTACATTTGGATTCAGTCTTTGTGTTGTGTAGTTCTGTGGGCTTTGACAAATGCAGAAGGTCCTGTATCCACCATTACAATATCATATGGAACAGTCTCACTGTCCTAAAAATCCTCTGTGCCCTGGTTATTCATCCCTCTCTTCTCCCAAACACTAGCAACCATTGATCTTTTTATTTTCTCTTTAGTTCTGCCTTTTTATGAACACCATAAAGTTGGAATTATACAGCATGTAGCCTTTTCAGATTTGTTTCTTTTACTTAGAAACATGCATTTGGTTCCTCCATGACTTTTTGTGGCTTGATCACTCATTTCTTTTCAGCACTGAATAATATTCCATTATATGGGTGTACCACAGTTTGTTTATCTTTCTACCTACTGAAGGACAGCTTGTTGCTTTCAGTTTTTGGTAGCTGTGAATAAAGCTGCTAAAACATCTACATGCAAACTTTTTCAGTGAACTAGATTTTCAATTCATTTGGGTAAATACCCAGGAGTGTGACTGATGGATCATGTGGTCAGAGTATATTTATCTTTGTAAGAAACTGGCAGACTATCTTCCAAAGTGTCTGTACCATTTTGAATTCCCACCAACAATGAATGAATGTCCCTGTTGCACCATAGCCTCACCAATATTTGGTGTTGTTTCAGGATTTTGGCCACCCTAATGGGAATGTAATGGTATCTCATTATTTTAATTTACAATTCTCTGATGGCATATGATATTGAGTATCTTTTCATATACTAATTTGTTATTTGGTGAGATCACTGTTCAGATCTTTTGTCCATTTTTAAATTGTTATTTTCTTATTGCTGAATTTAAGAGTTCAGTGTGTGTGTGTGTGTGTGTGTGTGCGTGTGTGTATAAAACACAAGTTCTTTATCAGGTATATGTTGTGTAAATATTTTCTTCCAGACAGGGGCTTGTCTTTTCATTGTCTTAATGGTGTCTTTTGCAAAGTAGAAAATTTTAATTTTAGTGAAGTCCAACTTAACAATGTTTTCTTTCATGGATTGTGCTTTTGATGTTGTATCTAAAAAGTCATCTCCAAACCCAAGGTCACCTAGATTTTTTTCCTATATTATCCCCTAGAAGTTTTCTAGTTTTACAGTTTACATTTAGGTTTATGATCCATTTGGGGGTTATTTTTGTGAAAGGTGTAAGGTCTTTGTTAGACCCTCCCCTCCTTTTTTTTGATTGTTTGTTTTTGTTTTGTTGTTGTTGTTGTTGTTGTTGCATGTGGCTGTCTTATAGTTCTAGCACCATTTGTTGGAAAGATTATCTTTTCTTTACTGAATTGCCTTTGCTTCTTTGTCAAAGACCAGTTGGCTATCTTTGTGTAGGCCTATTTCTGACTTCTTCATTCTGGTCCACTGATCTCTCTGTCCATTCTTTCACCAATACCATACTGTCTTGTTTACTGTAGCTTTATAGGAAGGCTTGAAGTTGGGTGTGTCACTTCTCTAACTTTGTTCTTTTCTTTTTTTTAAAGATTTTATTTATTTATTTGACAGAGATAGAGACAGCCAGCGAGAGAGGGAACACAAGCAGGGGGAGTGGGAGAGGAAGAAGCAGGCTCCCAGCGGAGGAGCCTGATGTGGGGCTCAATCCCATAACGCCGGGATCACGCCCTGAGCCGAAGGCAGACGCTTAATGACTGAGCCACCCAGGCGCCCCTTTTTTTCTCCTATAAATGGATAATACTTTCTAACTTATTTGCATGCCTTCTATTGTTTAAAGTAGGCATTTTGAATGTTGTAATGTGGTAACTCTGGAAGTATTACAATGTGGTAACTCACATTCTCCTCTCTCTCATGTTTTGTTGCTGCTGCTTGTCGTGGGGTGTGGTTGGTTGTTTAATGCTTAGTGACTGCTCTATTGTGTAAGGACTGTATTTTTTGTTATGTGTGGCCATTGAATTCTCTGCTCCATTAGCTTAGTGGCTAGCTTGTGCTTTGATGGAGATTTTACTTAAACATCTAGAGAAAAAATAAAACAAAACTTCTGATCTTTGTAGATTGGCTCTTGATTTCTGGCATTTTCTCAGTGCTTATCCAGGCTCTTTACAGCCCTGCCCTAGCTTTCACTTTCTGCTTTCACAGAGCCAAAGGTCAGCCAGAGGTGAAAATTTAGGATTTTCTTAGATCTTTTGAGCTTCCACACAGCCCTGGACATATGCGTAGTTTTCTAGATTTCATGGTATACATGGAGTTTTCCAAAGACTTTTTTCTCCCCTGTATCTATTTTCCCAGCCTCTTCCTTCCCTGGCTTTTTGGTGTGTGTGCTGTTTGTCACATTTGTTATTCCTTGTTCCAGGTGCCTGTGGCTAATATGTTTGCTTTTAAAGATTTTCAGTAAACATTATCCAGGAGGCTGCTCCAGCCCTGAGAAAGTTCTGAAGAGGGTGAAACAAAGCCGAGCTCCTGAGTGGATCCCTCAGAAAGTACCCAGACAGGATAAAACACAGAACCATAATTCTTTGGTAATAAGGTCTGTATTGCCTCCCCTGGCACCAGCAAGCTGTGTAACTGGGAAAATATCACACTTAATTATGTGGGCAGAAATGATTCTGATAGTGAATGAAAAAGATCATTAAGATCTTGTGTTTCGAAAGTGAAGGTTTGAGAGCAATTATCCAATAGTTATACATCTTAATGTGTATTATATTTCTAGAATTTGGACACATATCAAGATGCTCTGAGGAACAGCAACAACGCTTTGGGGAATAGCCATCTCAACATCATGACCAAAGACAAAGAATCTATCACTGGAAGCTTTCACTTTGTGTACACGGTCACCTTAATAGTTGGAACCATAATCCAGTTCTCTGATGAAAGTGAATTTGCAGTAGACATGTCAAATATGAAGCTTACTCATGTGCCAAAAGACCTGCCAACAAAAACCAAAATCTTGGATATTTCTCAGAACAACATATCCGAGCTTCACATCTCTGACTTGAGCTACCTCTCAGGGCTAAAAGTTTTGAGACTTTCTCATAATAAAATCTGGTGCCTTGATTTTAGCATTTTCAAGTTCAACCAGGATTTGGAATATTTGGATTTATCTTACAATCAGTTACAGAGTATATCCTGCCATCTTATCACAAGTCTCAAGCATTTAGACCTCTCATTCAATGACTTTGATGTCCTGCCCATCTGTAAGGAATTTGGCAACTTGACGCAACTACATTTCCTAGGATTAAGTGCTACAAAGTTACGACAATTAGATCTGCTACCAATTGCTCATCTGCATCTAAATTATATCCTTCTGGATTTAGAAGGTTATTATGCAAAAGAAACAGAAAGTCTTCAAATTCTGAATACGAAAACACTTCACCTTGTTTTTCATCCAGATCAGTTATTCTCTGTCCAAGCGAACATATCAGTTAATAGTTTAGGGTGCTTACAACTGACTAATATTATACTGAATAATGACAACTGTGAAGTTTTAACTAAATTTTTATCAGGACTCACTAGAGGTCCAACTTTATTGAATTTTACTCTCAAACATATGAAAACAACTTGGAAATGCCTGGTTAGAATTTTTCAATTTCTTTGGCCCAAACCTATAGAATATCTCAGTATTTATAATTTAACAATAGTTGAAAGTATTGATGAAGAAGATTTTCATTATTCTGAAACAGCACTGAAGGCATTGAAAATAGAACATGTTAAAAATGAAGTTTTTATTTTTTCACAGACAGTGTTGTATACAGTTTTTTCTGAGATGAACATTATGATGTTAACCATATCAGATACACCTTTTATACACATGCTTTGTCCTCCGCCATCAAATGCATTTAAGTTTTTGAACTTTACCCAGAATGGTTTCACAGATAGTGTTTTTCAAAATTGTTCCCAACTAGTTAGATTGGAAACACTTATCTTACGAAAGAATAAATTAAAATCCCTTCACAAAGTAGGTCTCATGACTAAGCATATGACATCTTTGGAAATACTGGATGTTAGTGGGAATTCTCTGGAATATGATAGAGATGATGGAGCTTGCACTTGGGTTGGGAGTATAGTGGTGTTAAATTTGTCTTCAAATATCCTTGCTGACTCTGTTTTCAGATGTTTACCTCCCAAGGTCAAGGTACTTGATCTTCACGATAACAGAATTAGGAGCATTCCTAAACCAATCATGAAACTAGAAGCTTTGCAAGAACTCAATGTTGCTTCCAATTCTTTAGCCCACCTTCCTGACTGTGGTACTTTTAGCAGCCTTTCTGTACTGATCATTGACTCTAATTCAATTTCCGACCCATCAGCTGATTTCTTCCAGAGCTGCCAGAAGATTAGGTCCATAAGAGCAGGGAACAATCCATTCCAATGTACATGTGAGCTCAGAGAATTTGTCCAAAGTCTAGGCCAAGTATCAAGTGAAGTGGTAGAAGGTTGGCCTGATTCTTATCAGTGTGACTCTCCAGAAAACTATAAGGGAACCCCACTGAAGGACTTCCACGTGTCTCAGTTATCCTGCAACACGACTCTGCTGCTTGTTACCATTGGGGTCACTGTGCTGGGGTTGACTGTTATTGTGACTGCCCTCTGTATCTACTTTGATCTGCCCTGGTATCTCAGGATGATGTGTCAGTGGACCCAGACCCGGCGCAGGGCAAGAAACATACCTTTAGAAGAACTCCAAAGAACCCTCCAGTTCCATGCTTTTATTTCATACAGTGAACATGATTCTGCTTGGGTGAAAAATGAACTGGTACCTTGGCTAGAAAAAGAAAATATAAAGATTTGTCTCCATGAGAGAAACTTCGTTCCTGGCAAAAGCATTGTGGAAAATATCATAAACTGCATTGAGAAAAGTTATAAGTCGATCTTTGTTTTGTCTCCCAACTTTGTCCAAAGTGAGTGGTGCCATTATGAACTCTACTTTGCCCACCACAATCTATTTCATGAAGGATCTAATAACTTAATCCTAATCTTGCTGGAACCCATTCCACAAAACTGCATTCCCAGCAAGTATCACAAGCTGAGGGCTCTCATGACACAGCGGACTTACTTGGAATGGCCCAAGGAGAAGAACAAACATGGACTTTTTTGGGCTAATATTAGAGCTGCTTTTAATATGAAGTTAACACTAATTGGTGAAAACAATGTTGCAGAAACTTAAAGTCAGGAAATTCTATTTAAGAAACCGTCATTCACTTGGATTGTGGTGAACGTGAAGGTTTTAAGTTGCTGTCTAGGTGGTGCCTCTATTAGTTCTACACGTTCGGGGAAGAATTAATGAAAACTATGTTTGAACTAAGCTAGGGAGCAAGGCTGGAGGCTGAAGTGGTGCTCAAACTTGCCTATTACAGGTACCTCAGTCCCTTCTGGTTCAACCATTCTGTTTCAAATGGAAACACTCTTGAGTAAATGCTCATTCAAGGACCTGTACTCTCCCTTCTCCTTTTCCAAATGGATTCTGTGTGAACGGGAATTTTTGGGATTTCATGGCAGCAAGGAAAGGGTCAACCTCAGAAGTGTACACAGTGGCCCTTGGAGCGTCTTCCGGAGCCTCACTGGCCTCTGGGTGAGCTTTGTCATCCTGTTCAACTTTGGAGCTTGGGAAAAAAATTAGACCAGTTGTGAAAAATAAAGATTTTTTGTTCACATAGGAGTATATTATTTTTTACCCTGCCACACAAATATGTAGTTAACCAGTGGGGACTCATGACAATAATTTATATATATAAAGAGAAATACAGTTGACCCCTGAGCAACATGGGTTTGAACTGCATGGATCCACTTGTACATGGACTTTATCCAGTGCAGTACTATGTAAATATATTTTCTCTTCCTTGTGATTTTCTTAATGTTTTCTTTTCCCCTCCAGTTTTATTGTGAGAACACAATATATGATACCCATAACATATAAAAAATGTGTTAACTGACTATTTAAGTTATTGGTGAGACTTCTGGTCAACAGGAGGCCATTAGTAATTAAGTTCTGGGGGTGTTAAAAGTTATACACAGATTTTTTACTAATTAAGTTTTGGAGGTATTATAAGTTATACACAGATTTTTGACTGCACAAGGGGTCAGCACTATTAACCCTGACATTGTTCAAGGGTCAACTATATAGCCTACAGTCACAGGCTGTTGAGGGCAAAGGCGTAGATTTATTTGCTTGCAAAGGAAACTCAGAGCCACATTTATTTATAACTGGTTACTGAATAGGACTTTTCTGGTTGTCTTAGAATTTTAGCAAATGGCTGCCTTCGTGCTGTGTCTTTAGATGGCCTTTCCACTGTATGTACACATCCCTGGTGTCTCTTCCTCTTCTAATAAGGACACCAGTCATATTGGATTAGGGTCCTACCCTTATGACCTCATTTAACCTTAATTACCTCTTCAAATATCTTTCCTATCTCTTAACAGAGTCACATTCTAAGGTACTGGGGGTGAGGGCTTCAACATGTGAATTTTGGAGGGGACACAATTCAGCCCCTAACAGATGACTAAATTAAAAAATGTTGTGAGAGAGATTTTTGTCACCAATATCCCCTCACCCTTTATTTAATTAATGTGTGAGTTTTTTCAGGGCACTGACAATCCAGCTAGAGAGTACATTTCCCAGCCTCCCTTGCAGCTTGATGTGGACATGTGACTGAAATCTCGCTGTGGGATGTATCTGGAAACTGGGTCATATCTCTAAGAAAAATGAGTATGGATTCCTTTGACCCTTTTACCCTTCTCCTGGATAGGAGATCTGAACTGGAGGATCCATCCAGAAGCTGGAGATGAAAGCCACACATGGAGAACATGCTCCTCAGTGTACCACTATTGTGCTTTTCAGGCCAGCTCCTCACCTAGTCCTGGAGTGCTCACCTCTGTTATGTGAGACAGAAGTAAACCTGCACCTTGTTTAAACCAAATATGTTTGGGATCTTTTGACCCAGCACCCTCATCTGCACCCTCATGAATACAGACATTAATGCCCCACAGGCAGGGGTGTAGCCTTTGACATTTTCCTGTGTACGCCTATTATGAGAGGAGAGTGTGTATAGTCCATTCTGCAACCCCTGCCATCCTGACAGCCACCAATACCTGTCACTTGTACAACCTCTGGCCTCTTAACTGGCCTCCTTGCTTTTACTGTTTCCTCACATATTCTCCAAACAGCAATCGGAGGGAGTGTTTTTAAAGTGTGAGTTATATCAAGCTACTGCCCTGCTTAAAACCTTCTAACGACCTCCGACCTCCGCTTACAGTTAGAACAAAAGCCAAGCCCCTCATGACCTGTCATTATGGTCTCCCTTCCTCCCACTCTGAACTTACCTGTGCATCTTTTTCCTCTCTCCCCTTGCCCACCACACTCCAGCTACAGCTTCCTCTGGCTCTTCCCCCATGTGCCACATTGATTCCCACCTCTGTCCCCTCTGTCACCTCTGCTCCTGGCACTTGCTACTCTCTCTGTTGAGATTATTCTTTCCTCAGAATATGCCTACCTTGTTCTGGCCATTCACATCTCAGCTTAAATGTCACCTCCTCAGAGAGACTGCCTGTAATTCCCAACCTACGGAAGCATTCGTCCCAGTCACTCTGGTGCAATACTCCCTTTGGTTTCCTTTACAGCACACATCACCCTCTAAATTATCTTGTTTACTTGTTTTCTGTTTCTGTCCACTAAAATATAAGCTCCAGGAGAAAAAGAACCAACCGCCCCTTGTTTTCTGCTCATCCCCAGAAACCTTTCTAGAGGTTTTTAATTATAGTTTATGAGAAATCTCAAGAGAGCCATATGTAAATATGTAGTTTTTATTTTTCCCCATTCAGTCAACTGGATTCTGAAATTCTCCCCTTCTCATTCCTTAGTGATGAGCAGACTTCATAGCTCTCTAGTCCTTTTGAGGTATTAATATTGCAGTCTAGTTTTAAAATTTTAATCTCTGTCTCCATCTAAAGCTCCTCTCCTTTCTCCATATCATAGACAGAGCTTATAGCTCAATCTTGGCATATAAATGAGAGGCAGACATGGTCTACCTGAGATACATACTTCTTGCCACTCCCTCTTCCAGACCTGATGTAGGGACCAGGGGTGAGGGGTAGGGAGGCATATGTCCTTTTCTATAATTGTGTTGGTTAAGGTACGGAATGAGGAGACCTCAAACACAGGCGCTAAAATAAAATAGAAATTTCTTTCTTTCTTAAATGTAAGTCAAGTATAGTCAGGAGGTCTAGGAAAGGTAGCACTGTCTACCCCAGAAAGTCATTCAAGAGCTCAAACTTGCCAGTTGGCTCTGTTTTCCATGAGGGTGAGGTAATGGTGGTTATGGCTAGTGTCTGGTTCAACTGCTTTTTAGAATGCCCTGAGGAAGGTGGTTGGCCCCAGCTGTTGGCAGCCCTCTTAAGAACATGTGGTATGTAAGGCAGCAACCTATATGACATCGGCCAAAGCAACCTTTTTCATGACACATCTCCAAAGGCAAGAGAAACAAAAGATAATGAACTTATGGGACTTCATCAAGATAAAAAGCTTCTGCACAGCCAAGGAAACAGTCAAAAAAAACTAAGAGGCAGCCTACGGAATGGGAGAATATATTTGCAAATGACACTACAGATAAAAGACTGGTATCTAAGATCTACAAATAACTTCTTAAACTCCATATGCGAGAAACAAATAAACAAATCAAAAAATGGGCAGAAGATATGAACAGACACTTTTCCAATAAAGACATACAAATGGCTAACAGACACATGAAAAAATGTTCAAAATCATTAGCCATCAGGGAAATTCAAATCAAAACCACACTGAGATACCACCTTACGCCAGTTAGAATGGCAAAGATAGACAAGGCAAGAAACAACAATTGTTGGAGAGGATGTGGAGAAAGGGGATCCCTCCTACATTGTTGGTGGGAATGCAAGTTGGTACAGCCACTCTGGAAAACAGTGTGGAGGTCCCTTAAAAAGTTAAAAATTGAACTACCCTATGACCCAGCCATTGCACTACTGGGTGTTTACCCCAAAGATACAGACGTAGTAAAGAGAAGGGCCATATGCACCCCAATGTTCATAGCAGCATTGTCCACAATAGCCAAATCGTGGAAGGAACCGAGATGCCCTTCAACAGATGACTGGATTAAGAAGCTGTGGTCCATATATACAATGGAATATTACTCAGCTATCAGAAAGAATGAATTCTGAACATTTGCTGCAACATGGACGGCACTGGAGGAGATAATGCTAAGTGAAATAAGTCAAGCAGAGAAAGACCAATTATCATATGATTTCTCTCATCTATGGAACATAAGAACTAGGAAGATCAGTAGGGGAAGAAAGGGATAAAGAAAGGAGGGGTAATCAGAAGGGAGAATGAAGCATGAGAGACTATGGACTCTGAGAAACAAACTGAGGGCTTCAGAGGGGAGGGGGGTGGGGGAATGGGACAGACTGGTCATGGGTAGTAAGGAAGGCACATATTCCATGATGCACTGGGTGTTATACGCAACTAATGAATCATCGAACTTTACATCGGAAACCGGGGATGTACTGTGTGGTGACTAACGTAATATAATTTAAAAAATTAAAATAAAAATAAAAAAATAAAATAAAATCCGAAAAAAAAAAAAGAACATGTGGTATGTAACATTTTCCTGTCTTCAGTTTTGGATCCAAGTTATAGGGAAAATTCCAGTTAACACCCTATTATGTAATCAGTAGAACCAACAGATTGTAAGGGAACTTGAAATTGTTGGTGGGCTACTGAATTACATAGCAGATGAGCAACTTAAAATTCCATCCTAAATTTGGATTAAATAATCATTAAAAAGATATATCATTCATAGTGGCAGAAGAAAAAGCAGAGAATAATGGCACAGATTTATGTCAATTGGTGAAGAAAGTCTACTTCATGGAGTATATCCTTTTTTTTTTTTTAAGGTTTACTTATTTATTTGAGAGAGACACAGAGCAAGTGAATGCACACATAAGTGGGGGGAGGGACAGAAGGAGGGGAAGAGAATTCTTTTTTTTAACCCCCCACCTTAAAAATATCTAATCAGTCCTTCATCACAATCCCAGTGCAGTTCTTCCTGCCCACAGGTCCTGTCCTTGTGCTTTAATAAAAACACATTTTGCACCAGAACATCTCAAGAATGCTTTCTTGACTGTTTGCTGCTGGCCCACATCACATCATTTTGGTGCCCAACGTGGGGCCTGAGTCTTCTCATCTGTACTCCAAGCCTTGGTGCAAACTTGGTGAGTAGTTCCTCTTCTTTTTCTTTATTTTCATTTGGGCAGCTTTTTAAGGGGTATGCTCTTATTGGAACACTTTCATGTTGATTGCTTAGGCTGCAACCCTCTAGCCTGTGGCTATTCCATGGGAAGGAAAAAAAGCCTGCCTTTCACCTGGTAGCTAGTACTCTGGCCAGAATGGTAATAAGACTCAGAAACTTGATGCCCTCTCTTTATTCTTACTGTTACACAAAGTTGTCTTTCTTGGGCATGAACAGCCACCTAAGTCACAAGGATGGCTGCCAACCTTAAGGCTCCCGTGTGTGGTTTCCTCCTCACTGGTCTAATGTGATTCCTCCACATCTCTGGCCTAGCCACTCTGGCTACAAGACCTCTGCTAGGAACTGGCCAAAATCTGTACCAGACTGAATTAAAACCCAGCCAGGGACCATTACCTTGGGAAGTCAGCTGGAAAAACTACATATGTTGAAATGTTGCTTAGACCATGACAGATTTCTATCTTTTTTCCCTCAATGTCCCGTACTATTTACATCACAATGTTGGGTAATTTCTCCTTGTAAAGTTTTTCGAGTGATTTCCATGGGTTAAAATGGTGGGTTTTTCTTCAGTCCATTCACTGGCACCCATTTGTAGCCTAGGATACAATGGATAAGTGGGGGGAAGGCCAGCATCTTTCCTACAAGACAAGGCAGTGTTTCAGTAGTTTTTACACTGGGAACCTCCGACATATCTTGTGCGGGACACCACCTGGGAGTCTTGGGGGATTTTCTTGGTAATGGTCCTTCCCTAACACTGCATGGCCCTAGTACTTCTTAGGAGATAGGGAAAAATGGTCCATTAATGGGACATTAAACTTCAATATGATCTATCCCTTAGATCCTTCTGCAGGAAAGAGGGCAAATGAAATGAAGTATCCTATGTCTAGGTCTGCATGACCCTAAATCAGGACCCTGACCTAAGGGCCTCTTGCAGAATGTGTTTGGCCACTAACCAGGATAATGAGTCCCCTCCCAATATATTGGATGATGATCATCTAAATAGGCCTCCCTCTTCCTAATAAACCCAAGTTGTTGGAGGAATCACAGGTGATCCCTAACAAAGGGGACACTGACTGTCTCACTGTTCCACCTCCTAATAGACCCAGGTTACTCTTGTATGTGGGGGCTTCTCCCTCATTCATTTCCTGGGTAAAATGCTGTGATAATTGGAGCCAACTGTCTCTGGCTAGTCTACCTCCGAACAGGGACTTTAAGGAATATTCTCAAGCAGCTGCCAAACTCCTTTAGTTTCAGGGAAGTCCCCTGTCTTCTCTGGCCTGGTGTGGACTGCCTATTTTCATTTGTTGGTAAAAGGAAAACATGTCTTTTCATCTGTCCAAGCTGATGAGCTTTAGGACCAGGAGTCCACTTTCTCTGCCCTCTGAGCTTTTATCTGCCTCCAGCCTTGCTGGCAGCACCTCACTCTTCTGCCTTCCCCTGCCCTCCTGTTTCTGCACCAGCTTGGGTGGGCCTTGCATAACTGCTTCCTGTACCATCCTGGGTGCCTCCAACACCACTGGCTCTTCTTCCTACCCTTGCTATCAAGGAGCAAAGAGCACCCCGTTGGACTTATATCACCCACTTCAGATTACCCCACTCGTGCCCCAGCTAAAAATTGACAATGGGGAACAAATTGATTGGCTTTTAAGTGGATTGACTTTAAAGGTGGGACTTATTCAGTATTTAAATTAATTTAAGTTTGTTAAGTTTAATTAAGATAGATCTATCTTTAGAATTATCAGCATTAAATATAAAATTTATTCTACCAAGGTTTACTAAAGTCAAGTAAGCTCCTATTATCTCTGTTACAATTTGTCAGCAAAAAGATGATTTAAAATGATGCTTAATTTTTGTCTCAAAGTTTTCATGGGTAATTGTTAAGATAGCTTTCAAAGTCATTGGTAACTGAAACTTTAAAGTTTTGCCTGGATGATGAATTGGATTGAATTTGTTGGACATTTAAGTCTTTTCCAAATAAGATAAAACACTAAAGAGCATTGATTACAGAATGTAGGTTTGTATTTTTGGCTTCTTATTGCAGAAAAGCTGAGGATACTTGGATCTGTTGGTCAACATGCTTTGTGCTTTATTAAAAGATTGCACTATGGAAACACATGTTTTTAAAAAATTATGAAATCTACTCATGAATTTCAAATCTAAAATCTCCTGGTGTAACAGACAGTTCACAATTGGTTACTACTTAATTTTCCCTGGAAACCTAGGTTTCTAAGAGTTGAAATTCTGCTAAACGTAATTAAGACTGATGGAAATAAGGAAAGCAACTCTGTATGTAGGAAAATAGGAGATATATGAGAAAGATATAAGGAATAGGAATACATTTTATTCAGATGAAAGTAATTTTGTCCTAAAACGAGACTGGTTGTTTGCACAGAAAAGGCTTAGGACAAAATCTGAATGAAAAAGGAAGTTGTAGAAGGTTTATGAAGGGAAATATTTGGAAAGGAATTTTATGTGTGGTCAGGACTGAGGTTGAAATGAATAGATTTTAAAAGTACACCAGTGTACTGAGGAGCCTGGGTGGCTCAGTCAGTTAAGTGTCCAACTCTTGATTTCAGCTCTGGTCATGATCTTGGGGTTGTGGGATCGAGTCCTGTGTCAGGCTCTGCGCTCAGCACAGAATCTGCTAGAGATTCTCTCTCCCCCTCTGCCCCTACCCCTGCTTGCAGGCGTGCTCTTCCTGTAAGTAAGTAAATAAATAAATAAAACCTTTTTAAAAACGTACACTGTTATATAAGATTGACTCTCTGTTAAAAAGACAAAGTTTTCTTGGATTGTTGGTCTGCTCGTGATAAGAAAATGTAAATAGGGCACCTGGGTGGCTCAGTCAGTTAAATGTCTGCCTTCAGCTCAGGTCATGATCTCAAGGTCCTGGGATCAAGTCCCACATCAGGCTCTCTGCTTGCGGGGAGGCAGGGAGCCTGCTTCTCCTTCTCACTCTCCCTCTGTGCTCTCCCTCTCTCTCTCTCAAATAGATAAAATCTTTAAAAAAAAAAACCTAAAGAAAAGAAAATGTAAATAAAGTTTTTTCTCTTTTGTCTGCCTGGAAAACCAAAACTTTTATGCTTTGTCTTTATCAGGTCTTTGATTACTTAAGATGGCTAAAACTTCTCAATATTAATAGAGCTAAATTTTGCTAACAACTATATAACTCTACGTATTTGCCTTTGGAATCTTTTATTGCCACCGGAGTTAAATAAATAATTAAGTTTCAAGTTTTGTAAAGATCTGTAATCCTATTTAGGCATGTGCTTTATAACTTTCTGAGATTTTAAACAAACTTCCCCAAGATTGAATTGTAAATGAAATCTTTTTGACTAATTAGGCCTTTTTATTTGGTATATTAGGTTATTTCAGAAGCACCGTTAAATAATGATAAACCTTAGGTTATGTTGTTTGGGTAAATGCTATAGTTATTCTAGAGATTATATGAAATTCCTGAAGTTTTAACAGGTTTTGGTATAAGGCCATTATTGATATTCTGATTATTGAAGTGTTATGTGTCACAAAAATAACTGGATTTCCTTATCAGCTATATTATAATGAACTATCCTACCAGATCTTTCACCATGTCCATTTTTGAGCTCTTGTCATTTATAGTTACTGTTCTTATTCTCTTTCAAAATGTGTTTCATCTTCAAGGAGATTCAGAAATTTAGGTTTTTGACATCTTTAAAATCATAAAACTAAGATGGGTAAGAATTTCCAAAACTAACTAAAAAAAGCTGCATTCAAACTGAACATGAATTAGTAACATGGGACTAAATAAATTGAGGAAGAGGATTATAGTTTTTGTGACTCTTGTTTGAAACATTGTTGGTTCATTAATGTTTGCTCTTCTAGACTAAGGACACTTTCTCTAAGATATCCATGATATACAGAAATATGACAAAATATTCCTTTGTGAACACATTGAAGCATTTAACTCTTCTCTCTACCTGAACCCTGGGATGCAAAACTCTCAGTGAGTGTTCTTTCTTTCATGGCAATTACAATTATTTGCCTAAGTTCAATAAAAATCTATTCTCTTTGTAACAGGACACCATCGGAAACATTGGTTATTTTACTAAGGCTTTGACTGGAATGTCATATTTGAGAGAAACATGCATAGATCAGATATAACCATACAGCCTTAAGGAAGTAAGACTGACTTTATGAAGCATGAAGACAATAGAGCCCCTTGGACACTGCCTACAGAGGTCTCAGCAGCCTTATCAAGTGAGAAGAGAGTGTCACTTCCTGGCAGGTACAGGAACTTCAGGATATTTGGGTGAAGAGGAATTCACCCAAGTATACAGGTATTGCAGGCATGTCTGATGTTAAGGGGAACAAAGGCAAAAGAAATACAGATAAAATTACATTTCCTTACAACTTGCAGCCCATTGATAAATACCTGAGACAGGCAGAGTATAATATTCCTCAAGGAACTCAAGGCTGCCTTAAGGTTAATGCTTTGCTAGAGGCAAAATGCAACCTCAGCATGACAATAGCCAGATCTCCAGTATTCTAGTAAGTCTTCTTTAACATATGAAAATCCTTTTGGAAACTTCCTCTTTCTTTACTCCCCCAAATTTAAAGGCATCTAATCAATCCTTCCTCACGATCCCAATGCAGCTCTTCCTGCCCACAGGATCCTGTCCCTGTGCTGTAATAAAAACACCTTTTGCACCAAAAACATCTCAAGAATTCTTTCTTGACCATTTACTCCCGACCCACATCACATCAGTAGATAGATATTTACTGACATGAAAAGATATTTATGATGTGTTATAAATTAAGAAAAGCAGATAACAAAACAGCATACATAGTCTAATGCCATCTGAGTGTGTGTGTATGTGTGTGTGTGTGCGTTTATAAAGTGGTACAAACTTTCTGGACAACAGTTTGGGAGCAGGCATCAAGAGACTAAATCATGTTCATTTACATAAAGTCTGCATGGTTGCTACAAAAATGATGCTGGTGTATCTATATGGTGAGATTATTGCTGATTTAAATTTTTTCTTTTTATTGATTTATATATTCTGGTTTCTTTTCAGTAAACATGTATTACTTAGATAATAAAAAATTATGCTTGAGAAGAACACATACACATATATTTGTTTGACCTTGTTATAGAGAAGAATTTTCTAAACCTAAAAGCAATGTAGCAGTGGTCTGCTGGAGTTTGTATAGACTGTGAGAGCCAACTGTTAAATATTCAGGAATTTTGCAAGCAAGTCAGTTGGCAGCTAGAAATCAACTACTGTGGAAATATTTGCAGGGCAGATATTGGCAAGTGCTACAGATTGGGCTTTTTTGGGGGGTGGTGGTGATGGTGAGTAATTTGGTTTACCAGGACACAACTGAATGATAGTGATAGCAAAGAAAAAGTCAACTTACTTGTTTATATAAAAATGTATGTATTTACTGATTTGAAAGATCATGAAGTGAAAAGGAAACAATGGGGAAAGATGTTTGCAAAAAGTTTGACAGAGTTAGTGTCAGTAACATAAAAGAGAATGTATAATTAAATAGTAAAAAACATAACCCTGATAGAGAAATGGGCAAATGATGTGAATAGGTAATTCACTAAAAGATAAAAAATTGGCAATAAACATGAAACACCATCTGAGACATTTATAATAAGAGAAAATAAAAATGAAACAATAGCAAGATACCACTCTTCATATATGAAATTGTCTCCAAAATGCTACTTTTGTGGAGAATGTAGAGAGTGAGTATTCTGACACCCTTGGGGGCAGGAAAATCTGCTCAAACTTAATGGAGAGCACTTTGGCAGTTATGCATCAAGCACATAACGTTGTCCATAACCTTTAACCTATTCATTCCTTTCAAAAGTTTATCCTAAGACAACAGTAAAAAACTCCAACCAAAACTGTGTACAAAGGTGCTTGCTGAAATTTTATGAAACTGAAAGAGGGAACTTCCCATCAGTAAATAGCTGGAGACAAAGGTGGCCTTGGCCTACAATTTACTCAGGTGTAGTTTCAAAACTTTGGCTGGAAAACTTTCAGTAATTAAGGCAGAATTAATTTTAAGGCAAATGTCCAAGTGATACCATTTTTCAATCCCAGCGAGCCTGATGAGACACAATTTGAGCACTAGGGTCAGGAAGAATGGTGGTGTAAGAAAAGTAGGGAGGGCAGGAAGGAAACAGAGGCACCCCCCAAAGTAAGGCACTGTGGTCATAGCCTTGTCCTCTTCATTATTGATTAAGAAACCATACTCTCTACCCCTTTCTGATTAAAGCACTCAACAAACAAGGACTAGATGGAAACTTTTTCAACCTGGTAAAAAGCATCAGTGAAACATTCACAGCTAACATCATCCTTAATGGTGAAATACTCAAAGCTTTCCCCTTAACATCAGGAACGAGATGAGGATATCTGGTCTCACCACTTCTATTCAACACTGTCCTGGAAATGCTAGCCATGACAATTAGGCAAGACAATGTTATAAAAGGCATCCATATTGGAAAGAAAGATGATATTTTGCAGATGACATGATCTTGTTTGTAGAAAATATTTAGGAATCTGCTAAAAAACTAATGAGAACTAATAAACAAGTTCAGGAAGGTTGCAGAGGAGATATACAAGAGACCAGTCTGCACATGAAAAGATGCTGCATATCCTTAGGCATCAGGGATATGCAAAATAAAACCATAATGAGATACCACCTCATTCCCACTAAGAAGGCTATAATAAAAGTCAGGTAATAACAAGTGGTAGCAAGGATGTGGGGAAATTAGAAGACTTACACACTGCTGCTAGGAACTTAAAATGGTGAAGCTGCTTTGGATACAGCCTAGAACTTTCCAAAAGGATAAACATAGTTACTATATGATGCAGCAATTCCACCCCTAGGTATATACCCAAGAGAAAATATGTCTATAGAAAAACCTGTACACAAATGTTCACAGCATTATTCATAAAAGCCATTAAGTGCAAGCAACCCAATTGTCCATCAACTGACAAATAGGTAATAAAATGTGGGCTATCCATACAATAGAAAATTATTTAGCAATAAAAAAATAAAACACTGATACCAGCCTAACATGAATAAATCTTGAAAACATCAAGCTAAGTGAAAGAAACCAATTACAAAGAAACATATATAGATTCCATTTACATGAAATGTCCAAAACAGGGAAATCTATAGGGTACAATGTATCATGGTTTTCTAAGGCTGGGGCCTATGCAGGAGTGGAGAGTGACAGAGAAGGGGTATGGTGTATCTCTTTAGGGTGTCGAAGTGTTCTAAATTGATTGTGGTGATGGTTGCATAATTCTATGAATTACTTAAAGCCATTGAATTATATACTTTAAATGGGTGAACTTTTTTTATGGTATGTGAATTATATCTCAATAAATCTTTTGTTAAAAAAAGAAGAAAACAACTACAGGTCATAACTTATTGGCAGGATATTTACAATGCCCTAGATCCAAAAAGAAATGCCTGGGTATGGGTGGGCAGAAACTGCTGTTGAGAGTAGGTGAGGAGTGCCCAGAGTCTAAGATATGGAAGCTCTACTTGGAGTTCATTCTCTGGGCTCCTATCGACTAGACTTAGGCTTGTCCTCATTTGCATGGCTGTGGTAACTCCATCCAGACCTGGGCTCTCCCATATGGTAGCCACCAGCCCAATGTGTCCATTGAGCACCTGAACTGTAGGTAGCCCAAATGAGATGTGCTGTAGGTGTAAGACACACACTGGATTTTGAAGACTTAGAATAAAGCACATATAAAATATCTCATTAGTAATGTTTTATGTTGATTGCTTGTTGAAGTAATATTTTGGACCTATTAGGTCAAATGAAATATTTAAATTTTACAAAGAAACCATATTTTCTGAGAATTAAAGTTTTTTTTAAGAACATGTGGATCCATGCATGATTACAAGTAGACATGATTATAAGTGTGTGTTCATCCAATGACGATAAGGAGGAAAGAAAGGCAGGTGGGCAACTCAGTGGTGGGGAGGAGTTTGAAGGGAAGCACAGGACTCTAGAATGCTCAAATGCCTCCTCCCTAGACTTGGTTCACAAAGTCAAATACCTTTGGGAGCCAGAAGCTGAATTTTTAGTCAAAGAAGGCCCTCATTTCCTGTTAGGGATCTGAGGGAAGAAATGGTTAACATGGAGGTGAAGGAGGTTCATTCTTTCAGTTTCAGAAATATATTTATAGACACATTTCCCCTATTATATTGTGAGGGGTTAGGGGGAAACACAGAGAGAGTAACAGAGAGAGGGAAGTTGGCCTTGCTCATTGTGGAAGAAAAAGCTGATTACAGCAAAAAATTGTATCTAGTCTATGACGGCACATCATGGAGTCCTAGGTTGGGGACAAGTTCTGAGGCAGACAGTGGGCATTTCTTAGCTTTGTTTGCCCATCTGTTGTTATTGTTGCCTTTGTTATTTTAAAAGAGTGGAGCTGTCAGAATGGATTCCTGGGGTGTGCAGATAACTAACCCAAAGGAGATGTTTTAGACTTTATCGGACAAAAGAGATTGTTAGATAGAACGTTTCTCACGTAGAGTTTTGAAAAATCCCTTTTTGAAGAAAGTTTCAAAACATCAATGGAAAAAATTTGAGCACCAGATTTTCTCTGAAAACCAATTTGTCAAAGAAAAAGACATGATTAGCATCCATTCTATATCAGCACATGAATGATCTTCCCTCTTTATGAGTTTTAGCAGAACTTTGATCTTGAACCCTTCCTCTTTCCTCTCTCAATTACTTTTAATGGACTGATCACGAGTCAAGATGAAAAGCAAAGCACGTGAGATACACCCAGACTTGTACTACCTTGATCAACACAGCTGCAACCATATGAATTTTTAATTCAGTCAGTAATCATCTGTGGTGTATTAATACCACCTCCTTCACTTCATTAGTAGGCAAGAGTGAGCTGACTATAGTGAAATAGAGAGCCACAAAAATTCTATTTAAATACATGTCCATCAGTCGATCCACCAGACCCTATTCTACATAGAAGAAATAGGTTTCTAGAATTTTCTTCTGAATAGAAGAAAATAGGTTTATACTTACTATGTAATTTCAGTGGGATTCAGTAGATGGCATAAAAGAGCTTTTCTCTCCACCCCCCGACATTTAAATGTAGTTACTAGTGAAATAAATGTTTGAGGAAGTACTTAAATTTCCTACAGACTGCCAACGCGACAGACGGGCAGGTTGTGTTGGTAAGCGGCATTTTTTTCTATTCTATAAAAGAAAATAATGGTTTAACTAGTTATTGCACACAAAAATCTCAAAAGTCTCTATGATTAAGAGATACTGTGGGTTTGGGGTGTTTTTCTAAATATATTATTTCTGACATGGGCTTACTGTGGTTTGAACTAGCATTTGTTTATCAGCTTCTCATCCTAACTCGGAGGAAGGGTTTTGTTTGTTTGTCTGTTTGGTTTGGTTTTTTGGTGTGTATTTGTTTGTTTTTCTTTGGGTGTATTTGTTTTTCTTTGGATGCCACCTCATCTCATGCATGGCTTGCTTTCAGGAGCTGAATTTGAGTCGGGAGGTGAATTTTTGGATCGCAAACATCTCATAGTTTTCTTACAGAGCTGCTAGCTGTGGGTCTCAGGTGGCACTGGTCCTCAACCCATCGCTCCCATTTCTTCCTTTGCAGCAAGAATGCTGAAGAAGATGGGGGTGTAGGAAGATGGGGGTGCAGGTAAATTACTCCTGGAGGCAGTGCTGTCAAACAAGCCCTCTGTTTTCATGGGCAGGTTGATTTTAATTTTTTCTCTGGGCTGTTCCCACTAGATATTCTTTCCCGTTTCCTCAATATTCTGGGTGCTACTAGTCAGGTGCAACTGTAGATTTTGAAAGTGCTTCCCAGGCTACACCCAATTTGATCAAAAGAATTGAAAGTAAGTACATCTTTACAATAAAAAGCAAAAGTTTACAAAACCACATAGGAAATAAAGCCAAAATGCTCTTGAACTGGTTCTGATCCTTTCAACCTAATAGCTAGTTGTCCTTGTGTAGAGAAGACTTGCAATTACTATTCGTGGTACTGAACTTAATAAGCCAGGTTTACTGTCTGGATTTTATCCATGAAGTCAAGGCAAAGTCCTGATTTGATTATGCCAAACTCTCTAAAGACAACTCAAATGTACTGATGTATTGTATTACAGAAAGTGAAGCCAAATCTATCATAATCATTAATATTGACATAAACACACCTAGAGATACTTTCATACTTTTGAATTAAATCTTCCTTTTACTAATCAAGTTAGCAAATAATCATTTTATTTGGTAGTAAAATAGTTTGGAGATTCAGTGCTGGCCATCAGGACTTTGATAAAATATATATATATATATATAAAATTTGCTGATTTAGCAAGTTTGGTATATGAAATTTCAAGATCCTCTAAGTACCTAAAAGTCAGTTCCTCATGTGTACAATACTTTGACTTCTTAATCACAGAAATAAAAGTGGTTTCATAAACCAAGTACTTTAAATTGATGATTATAAAGGGGAGGACAAAACAGAGGCTGGAAAAATAGAGGATATTTAAGTCAATTCATTTAACTAGATAGAAAACTGAAGCCATGTTTTCATTAAGTGCTTGAGACAGGCAGTTTCTAAGAAAACAAGGACCACTTTTTCATCTCGTTTGTGGTGGGTTCACTGTGTGCTAAGCACGCACATCCACGCATGGGGCCCTGTCTCGGCTTCTTGTCTCTCATCACTCTCTTGAACCACACCTGATTACACTGATCACTGCTACCTTCGATCCTAGAGTTGGCCAGAAGTTAGAAAGATGCCCAGATTTGGATTCAGGCTAAGGAATAAGTCAAGAAATCCCACTTGAACCTTAAACCAACGCCACTTTTACTTCGACCTAGCTTTTACTAGCTGGTTCTGTTTAATAGATTAGGCATTGGCCCAGACAGTAATTGAGTATAATTTTGATTCTCACTTAAGTATTTTTACTTGTATGAGTAGCTCTTTCAGGAAGCTGGAGAGAAAAAATTGGGAAATTTCTGGGTCTTTCAGCCAAATATAATCAATGTCATAAAAATGCTACCTTTACTTTTTTTTTTTTAATTTAGACATTCTTTAAGTATAGTTGACATACAATGTTATATTAATTTCAGGTGTACAACCTAGTGATTCAGCAATTCTATACAATAAGCTGTATTAACTATAAGTACAATTACCATCTCTCACCATAAAATGTTATTGCAATATTATTGACTATAGTTCTAATGCCGTACTTTTCATCCCAGTGACTTATTTATTTTATAACTGGAAGTTGGTATCTCTTATACCCCTTCAGCTATTTTGCCCATCCTCCCAACCCCGTTCCCTTTGGCAACCACCAGCTTGTTCTCTGTATTTTTGATTCTGTTTTTTTCTTTGTTTTGTTTTTTAGATTTTCATGTAAGTGAAAACATATGATATTTTTTTCTGTTTGATTTATTTTACTTAGCATAATATCCTTTAGGTCCATCCATGTTGTTGTAAATGGCAAGATCTCATTCTTTTTAATGGCTGAGTACTATTCCACTGTGTGTGTGTGTGTGTGCGTGCGTGTGTGTGTGTGTGTCTTCTTTATCCATTCATCTATCAGCAGACACTTGAGTTGCTTCCATATCTTGGCTCTTGTAAATAATGCTGCAATAAACATAGGGCTGCATTTATCTTTTCAGAATAGTGTTTTTATTTTCTTTGGGTAAATACCCAGTAGGGGATTACTGGATCATATGGTATTTCTTCTTTTTTTAAAAGATTTTATTTATTTATTTGGGGGGGGGAGAGAGTAAGCAGGGGAAAGGGCAGAGGAACAAACAGACTCCCCGCTGAGCATGGAGCCCATTGTGGGGCTTGATCCCAGGACCCTGAGATTGTGACCTGAGCCAAAGGCAGACACTTAACCAAATGAACCACCCGGGTGCCCCTGGATCATACGGTATTTCTATCTTTAATCCTTTGGGGGAACCTCCACACTGTTTTCCACAGTAGCTGCACCAGTGTACATTCCCACCAACAGTGCACAAAGGCTCTCTTTCTCCACATCCTCGCCAACACTTCTTATTTCTTGTCTTTTATGTTAGCCAGATGTTAGCCATTCTGACTAATGTCAGACACTTGTGCAAAATGATATCTCATTCTGATACATGTGCAAAGTTATATCTCATTGTGGTTTTGATTTGCATTTCATTGATGATTAGTGATGTTAAGCATCTTTTCATGTGTCTTTTGGATGCTACCTTTCCTTTGAACATGAATTTTCATGGCTGGGTTCCTTTCCTTGCACAGAGTTTACATGAATGGTGATGAAAGGACCCTCTCATATATTCGAAGAAATCAAGATAACCAAGGCATCACTGGATACCTCTCCAAAGGGTAAGTCCAAACAGTACTCCAAATACTAGATAAGTTTGCATGTGTACCTTGAGGAATTTTTACAACTTAGGGTTGTTTCTGGGACTTTAATTATTTAGGTCCTTTTGTGCCCATTGAGAGATGTGAGGGGTATGTGAAAAGGAAATTGACTCTTTGCTGATATTGATGGCTTGCCTGTCTGATGCAGCTCCAAGAGATTGGATAAGTTCCCTGAAAGATCCTTGTAGCTATGTAGTCCCAGCTGAAGGGTCTGGGTGGGGCAGAATAGGGGGTGTAGATAATGCTCTAGGGTCCATCCCAACACAACACCCTCTGGTCTCCTGTGTCATTAGAATCTTGATAACAAAATAGTTTCTGGACTATAGTGGGTTGATAACTAGTGCAATAAGCATAACCTAGAATAATGCCTAGTACTTCATAGGGAATAAATACATATTTGATAAATGGATAAACAAAATTTTTCTGAAGAGGAGGAAACTACTCCTATCCTTGACACCCTTTAGTGCTCACCATTCCCTCTTGACTCTCAGACTAGAATCCCAACTCCTTGCAATGATCTGCATCTTGTACAATCTTAGTTCTACTTCCTTTCATCCTCACTCACTCCATACTAACACTGACCATCTTACTATGCCTCAGATAAGCCACCTCAGGACCTTTGCACTTGCCTTTTTCTTTCTCAGAAATGCTTTCCCCCCAGATCTTCCCATAGATTACTCATTCACTCCATTCTGGTTTACACCACAATGGCATCTTCTCAGAAAGGTCCTCTCTGACCAATCAATCTAAAAAATCCACCAACCACTGTTACATACCTACCATTATTCTTGATTCATTTACTCTGCTTAATTTTTCTTTTCTTTTTTTTTTTTTGAGATAGCGTGTGCATGTTGTGGGGAGGGGAGGGCAGATGGAGAGGAGAGGGAGAGGCTCTTAAGCAGGTTCCATGCTCAGCACAGAGCCCAATGTGGGGCTCAATCCCACAACCTGAGCTAAAACCAAGAGTTGGATGCTCAACTGATGGGACTGGCCAGGTGCCCCTCTGCTTAAATTTTCTCTATAATATTTAATACTACATGAAATTTCATTTAGTTATTTATTTTCCATCTCTCCACTAGATAATAAGCTCCTTGAGAATTAGGGCTTTATCTTGTTCACTGCTTTATCTCTAGTTCCTAAAACATGGCCAGTAGATTATCAATAAATAGTGGTTGAATAAATAAATGGATGAATAAATGGATTTTCTGAGAGACCTTTTACCATGGTCTAATTACCTTTTGAATAAGACCAAAGTTAGGCATGAAACAATGTGCAGGTAATAGAAAGTAATGCAAGAAGAGTCTGAATTCAACCCCATGGGAAAGGAACTCTTAAGAAAGCCATGAGGGGGTACATGTCAAAGGTAGAAAATGCACCAGCTGTGAATCCTAGCTCGAGTTCTATATGATCTTGGGAGGGTTGGGGTCAGTGGACTTCCCATAAATATGTAAAACCATCTGTATTAGTTTTCTGTGGCTGCTGTAACAAGTTACCATAAACTTGGTGGCTAAAAACAAGAGAAATTTATTCTCTTGTGGTTCTGGAGACCAGAAGTCTAAAATCAAGGTGTTGATTCTCCCTAAAACCTCTTCCAGCTTCCAGTAGCTATCAGTATTCCTTGGTTTGTGACTGTATCCCCTCCAATCTCTGCCTCCTTCTTCAGATGGCCTTCTCTGTGTCTCTGTTGTCTCCATCAAATACCCTCTGCCTTTTTCTTTTTCTTAAATTTTTTTTTTATTATGTTATGTTAGTCACCATACAGTACATCATTAGTTTTTGATGTAGTGGTCCATGATTCATTGTTTGCACATAACACCCAGTGTTCCATCCAATATGTGCCCTTCTTAATACCCATCACTGGCTAACCCATCCCCCTACCCCCTCCCCTCTAAAACCCTCAGTTTGTTTCCCGGAGTCCATAGTTTCTCAAGGTTCATATCCTCCTCTGATTTCTCCCCCTTCAGTTTTCCCTTCCTTCTCCTAATATCCTCCATGCTATTCCTTATGTTCCACAAATAAGTGAAACCATATGATAATTGTCTTTCTGTGCTTGACTTACTTCACTTAGCATAATCTCCTCCAGTTCTATCCATGTCGATGCAAATGGTGGGTATTCATCCTTTCTGATGGCTGAGTAATATTCCATTCTATATATGAACTAGATCTTCTTTATCCATTTGTCTGGTGAAGGTCATCTCTGCTCCTTCCACAGTTTGGCTATTGTGGACATTGCTGCTATGAACATAGGGGTGCATATGGCCCTTCATTTCACTACATCTGTATCTTTGGGGTAAATACCCAGTAGTACAATTGCTGGGTCATAGGGTAGCTCTATTTTTAACTTTTTGAGGAACATCCACACTGTTTTCCCAAGTGGCTGTACCAACTTGCATTCCCACCAACAGTGTAAGAGGGTGCCCCTTTCTTCACATCCTCTCCAACATTTGTTGTTTCTTGCCTTGTCAATTTTTGCCATTCTAACTGGCATAAGGTGGTATCTCAATGAGTTTTTGATTTGAATTTTTCTGATGGCTAATGATGTTGAACATTTTTTCATGTGGCTGTTAGCCATTTGTATGTCTTCTTCGGAAAAGTGTCTGTTCACATCTTCTGCCCATTTTTTTACTTGATTATTTGTTTTTTGGCTGTTGAGTTTGAGAAGTTCTTTATAGATCTTGGATACCAGCCCTTCATCTGTAGTGTCATTTCCAAATATCTTCTCCCATTCCGTGGGTTGTCTGTTTTGTTGACTGTTTCCTTTGCTCTGCAGAAGCCTTTTATCTTTCTAAGTCCCAAAAGTTCATTTTTGCTTTTGTTTCCCTCACCTTTGGAGACGTGTCTTGAAAGCAGTTGCTGTGGCCAATGTCGAAGAGGTTACAGCCATGTTCTCCTCTGTGATTTTGATGGATTCCTGTCTCACATCGAGGTCTTTCATCCATTTAGAGTTTATCTTTGTGAATGTTGTAAGAGTCTTTTTCTTATAAGAAGACTTGTCACTGGATTTAAAGACCACCTGGATAATCCAGGATGATCCCCTCATCTAAAAACCCTTAACCTAATCATCTCTACAAAGACCCTTTTTCCAAATTAGGTAAAATTCAGTTTCTGGTGATTAGGACAGGGTTAGAAGGTGGGTATATCTTTTGGGTGGAGCCACAGAATTCAACCCATTACACCTTCCATATTAAAAGTGATTTGATTAGAGGTAGTATAATTGTTTATCGATACATATATTTCCCTGGTTTCAGTTATGTGACTCCAAAGAACGCAGCTTCATTTTATGAGTTTCTCAGAAAAAATGTTTAATGTCAGCCATGCCTGGTTTAATACAGTCATTTAAAGTGTTTTATTTTGTTTTGTTTTGTTTTTTAAGGATCTGTACCTGTATCGAGATGCTCTGAAGAATAGCAACTATGCCTAGGAATGTCTAGTGTTACAAAATGATGAAAACTAATTCTAGCATCTTCCATTTTGCCATAATCTTCATGTTAATATTTGAGATCAGAATCCAATTGTCCAATGAAAGTGAATTTCTAGTTAACAGATCAAAAGCAGGTCTCTTTCATGTTCCCAAAGACCTATCCTTGAAAACAACAATCTTAGATATATCACAAAACTATATATCTGAGCTTCAGACTTCGGACATCCTATCACTATCAAAGCTGAGGATTTTGATAGTTTCTCATAATAGAATTCAGTTTCTTGATATCAGTGTTTTCAAATTCAACCAGGAATTGGAATACTTGGATTTGTCCCACAATGAGTTGGGGAAGATTTCTTGCCATCCTACTGTGAACCTCAAGCACTTAGACCTCTCGTTTAATGCATTTGATGATCTGCCCATATGCAAGGAGTTTGGCAACATGTCTCAACTAGAATTTCTGGGATTAAGTGCCACACATTTACAAAAATCTAGTGTGCTACCAATTGCTTCTTTGCATATAAGGAAGGTTTTACTGGTCTTAGGAGACACTTATGGGGAAAAAGAAGACCCCAAGAGCCTTCAAAACCTCAACACAGAAAGTCTACACATTGTTTTCCCCAGAACAAAGGAATTCAGTTTTACTTTGGATGTATCAGTCAGCACTGCAATAAGTCTGGAACTATCTAATATCAAATGTATCCTAGATGATAATGGATGTTCTTATTTCCAAAATGTTCTGTCAAAACTTCAAAAGAATTCAAGGTTATCAAATCTTACTTTAAACAACATTGAAACAACGTGGAGTTTCTTCATTACAATCCTCCAAATGGTTTGGCATACAAACATAGAGTATTTCTCAATTTCAAATATAAAACTACAAGGTTACCTTAACTTAAGATATTTTGATTATTCTGACACGTCACTGAAGGCCTTATCTATACACCACGTTGTCAGTGATGTGTTCAGTTTGTCACAAAGTTATATCTATAAAATCATTTCAAACATGAACATCCAAAATGTCACAGTGTCTGGTACACACATGGTCCACATGGTTTGCCCATCCCAACTTAGTCCATTTCTGTATTTGGATTTTTCTAATAATCTCTTAACAGACCTGGTTTTTAAAAATTGTGGAACCTTGGCTAAACTGGAGACACTTAATTTACAAATGAATCAATTAAAAAATCTTGCAAGTATAGTTAATATGACCAAGGAGATGAAGTCTCTACAACAATTGGATATTAGCCAGAATTCTCTAAAGTATGATGAAAATGAAGGAAATTGTGCTTGGACTAGAAGTTTATTAAGTTTAAATATGTCTTCAAATATACTTACTGACTCTGTTTTCAGATGTTTACCTCCCAAGGTCAAGGTACTTGATCTTCACAATAACAGAATAAGGAACATTCCTAAACCAATCATGAAACTAGAAGCTTTGCAAGAACTCAATGTTGCTTCCAATTCTTTAGCCCACCTTCCTGACTGTGGTACTTTTAGCAGCCTTTCTATACTGATCATTGACTCTAATTCAATTTCCGACCCATCAGCTGATTTCTTCCAGAGCTGCCAGAAGATTAGGTCCATAAGAGCAGGGAACAATCCATTCCAATGTACATGTGAGCTCAGAGAATTTGTCCAAAGTCTAGGCCAAGTATCAAGTGAAGTGATAGAAGGTTGGCCTGATTCTTATCAGTGTGACTCTCCAGAAAACTATAAGGGAACCCCACTGAAGGACTTCCACGTGTCTCAGTTATCCTGCAACACGACTCTGCTGCTTGTTACCATTGGGGTCACTGTGCTGGGGTTGACTGTTATTGTGACTGCCCTCTGTATCTACTTTGATCTGCCCTGGTATCTCAGGATGATGTATCAGTGGACCCAGACCCGGCGCAGGGCAAGGAATGCACCCTTAGAAGAACTCCAAAGAACCCTCCAGTTCCATGCTTTTATTTCATATAGTGGGCATGATTCTGCCTGGGTGAAGAGTGAATTACTACCAAACCTAGAAAAAGAAGATATAAGGATTTGTCTCCATGAGAGAAACTTTGTTCCTGGCAAGAGCATTGTGGAAAATATCATAAACTGCATTGAGAAAAGTTATAAGTCGATCTTTGTTTTGTCTCCCAACTTCATCCAGAGTGAGTGGTGCCATTATGAACTCTACTTTGCCCACCACAATCTCTTTCATGAAGCTTTTGATAACTTAATCTTAATCTTGCTGGAACCTATTCCACAGTATTCCATTCCTAGCAGCTATCACAAGCTCAAAAATCTCATGGCACAAAGGACTTACTTGGAATGGCCCAAGGAGAAGAGCAAACATGGACTTTTTTGGGCTAACCTAAGAGCTTCTATTAATATTAAACTGATGGAGCAAGCAAAAAAAATAGATCACACATAGATCTAAAACTATTCCTTTGCTGCTTTTGGAAGTTCCAGCAGTGACTTATTCTGCATCAATACAAATCTAAATGCAATTTTGAATATATGATGTAGATAAAAATGTGTAATTTCAGGCTCTCCATTTCACTATTTATAAATGGTAACAAACATTAATGCAATGATATAATTTTGATTTAAGTAATTAATTTCTAACACATGAGGAATTAATCTTTTTTTTTTTTTTTTTGCTAGGACTGAATTCACTTATTGCTAATGCTACAGACTCTTTACCAGGATGGTTTTCTCTTGGCCATGAGAACCTACTTGGGTCACACAATGGGCAATTTAGAAGTGATGGGGATTTTTTTTTTTTTAAGATTTATTTATTTGAGAGAGAGAGAGCACAAGCGGGAGGGGCAGAGGGAGAGAGAAATTCAAGCAGACTTTATGCTAAGCACGGAGCCCAACATGGGGCTCAATCTCACAACCCTAAGATCAGGACCCTGAGATCACGACCTGAGCTGAAACCAACAGTTAGACTCTTAACCATCTGCACCATCAGGCGCCCCAAGAAGTGCCAGAGAAGGAGCTCTTGGAAGGAGCTCTCAATGAATATCAGGAAGAGAATTGGTGGATAAATGACCCAAGGAGCTCTCAATGAATATCAGGAAGAGAATTGGTGGATAAATGACCCAAATTTCTCACTCATTTTGGAGATAAATCTGGGCTGTGCTTTACATTATCCCTGAATTCCAAGTAGAATGGAATTTTAATTCTCCATGGTGGAAACAGCTTGATAAATATATTTTTTTATTGGCTTCCTTTCTATCCTTATCTCCTATCCTCATTCCTCTAAGGGTGTTTCCTGGGATCACCTTTGAAATAAATTACCTGCAGTTGAATAGTTGTTTCAGGGTCTGCACCTGGGGGAACCCAAACCAAGAGTTTTTGAATTACATCTCAGGCCAAATGGAAATTCTGAGTCTGGTTTTCTGTGGCTGGAGATCTTGCTGAGATTCTAGTTGCATGACCTGGCATGCACAAGACTTTGCTCTTTTGATCAGAAGGAGGAATATAGTCCATGTGTACTGTTTCTATACATAGCAGTCTTGCCTTTGGGAACTATTAAACATGAGCAGGGCATGAGCAGATTGGAACAGTACAAGGAATGGGCTATATTAGGTATTTTTTCCTAACATCATTTTATCAGATTTTGTACTCATCAGTCCTTCCCCCTGTCTATCCTTTCAGTCTAGCTGCCAGCTCTAGGAAGGTATAATCAGATAGCATCTTGTCATAACTGCACCATGTATCTCTCACTTTATGCCCTGTGGCTTCATTAATACCCCTGCACGTGATGTTCATAGAAGCTTGTTCAACCATTCTGGTGTATGCACAAACCCAGAAGTGCCAGAGATATCCCCTAAGGAGATCTTTGACCACTTAAGGGAAGGGAGCCATTAGATAAATATTGTTTTCTTTTATTCTTGGGTTAACAAATGAGTTATGTTCTACACCATTCCTCAGTGCGTCCCCAGTAGGACTGAGTTTTACTCACTCTGAGATTGGCTTTTCACTTCTTCCTTGTTTCGTTCTTCCCAGTCTCCTTACTCTTGATCCCTGACATTACTTCTCCAAACAAATGACCTGTACACAAAACTCTTGTCTCAGTCTTCACTTTTGAAGAAGAAACCCAAATAATGACCTGTACTTGTTGTTTCTTGCCCTAAGAAACTGAAAGTCAATCAGAGGATATTACATGAATCTAGATAACTAAAATAAAAATCACTGTAACAGGGGCGCCTGGGTGGTGCAGTCCTTAGGCGTCTGCCTTCAGCTCAGGGCGTGATCCCAGCGTTCTGGGATCGAGCCCCACATCGGGCTTCTCCACTAGGAGCCTGCTTCTTCCTCTCCCACTCCCCCTGCTTCTGTTCCCTCTCTTGCTGGCTGTCTCTCTCTGTCAAATAAATAAATAAAATCTTTAAAAAAATAAAAATAAAAATCACTGAAACAAAAATACGCAATGGAAATTCAGAACCATTTAGATCGAATGAAAAAAAGTCTTAGACGTGATGGTTTTTCTACTGGGCACTGAAGGAAGATTTTAACTTTGGATTTTTCAATGTGTGATGATGAGGAATAGAAAGACCATTCTAAATAGAGAGATGAAGGGAACAAAGACAAGAATATCCAGCCTATTTTGGGGATGGTGTCCCAATTTGAGCCATGAGGTTTATGAAAAATGACAGTGAAAAGTTAGATTAAGATCATATTGTCAAGGATCTTGAAAAGTTTTTTTTTTTTAAAGATTTTTATTTATTCATTTGAGGGAGAGACAGCCAGCGAGAGAGGGAACACAAGCAGAGGGAGTGGGAGAGGAAGAAGCAGGCTCCTAGCGGAGGAACTTGATGTGGAGCTCGATCCCAGAATGCCGGGATCACGCCCTGAGCTGAAGGCAGACGCTTAATGACTGAGCCACCCAGGCACCCCATGGATCTTGAAAAGTTAAGCTATGGAGTTAGAATTTAGGGATATAGAAAAATCATCATTTAAACTTTTATGACACATTGTAGTGGAAAGGAAATAAAACCATGAAATATACGCTAAAAATATATATAAAAGTTCTTGCTCTGGGGCACCTGATTAGCTCAGTGAGTTGAGCATCTGACTCTTGATTTCAGCTCAGGTCATGATCTCAGGGTCCTGAGGTTGAGCCCTGCATCAGGCTTAGGGTGGAATCTGCTTGAGATTCTTTTTCCCTCTCCCTCTATCCCTGCCCCTGCTCACACTCCAAATAAACAAATAAAATCTTTTTTTTTTTTTTCCAGGCTCTTGCTCTGTAATGGAAATTGCAATAGTTGTTAGGACTGGATTTTCCTGTTTTCTCTAGGATGATTGCACTTCCTGTACTGAACTTCAAGATTTTGTAATCAAGCTTCAGTGCTCAGCACTAGTTGTGTATTAGTTTGCTAGGGCTAATGTAAAGAAGTACTACAACCTGAGTGGCCTAACCGACAGAAGTGTATTGGCTCACAGTTCTGGAGGCTTGAAGTCTAATAGTAAGGTGTTAGTTATGTATTTTTTTACCACAATCTAAAAAAATAATACAAGAAGTCTTTCCTATTAACATAAGAGAATGCTTATATTACAATATAAATGAAAAACATAGGATACAAAAGTATATGTACAGGATGGTTTCATATGTTAAAAATATGCAGAATAAAAGGTCTAGGTGAAAATATACAAAAACATTATCACTGCTTGCCTGTGGTTGGTGCTTGCTTTTACTTTTATACTTTTCTTTTTCTTTTTCTTTTTCTTTTTTTTAAAGATTTTATTTAGTTATTTGACAGAGATAGAGACAGCCAGTGAGAGAGGGAACACAAGCAGGGGGAGAGGGAGAGGAAGAAGCAGGCTCACAGCAGAGGAGCCTGACATGGGGCTCGATCCCACAACGCCGGGATCACGCCCTGAGCCGAAGGCAGACGCCCAACCGTTGTGCCACCCAGGCGCCCCGTATACTTTTCTGTACTTGAAAAATTTACAACCAACAAAAGGAAAGGATATCAAAACTAAGTCTTCATTCACAGTGAACCTCTCTGGGAACAAAGGAACTTCATGGCATCATTGTCCCCTGCCACCCCCAAGCATAAACACAGAGCCTCTGAGGGAAGCAGCTCAGAGAAGACACTGGCTGCCTAACTTGCTTATGACAAGCCCCGCCCCTCTGTGCTCTCGTGGGACTGCCTTTCTCAGTCCCAGTAGAGTAGGCCCCTCCCCAGAAAACCAGTACATACCCCTGCCCACACCACATCTCCTGACCAGAGAGTTCTGTACAGGTCTCATTTCACAAGGAGACCAGGGCACATCTAGTTAAAAGTTGCCACATTCAGGCCAAGAACCAAACACTGCCCACAGCAGGCAAGGAGAGCCTCAGGAGACAACTAGCCTGAAGGATAGAGCAGCCAAAACACAACAGCAGAACACACTCAGTGCACACAAAAGACACCCCTGAGGCACAGGCCCTGGGCACTATGAGACCTCTTCTTCATAAGGCCATTATGTTCAGCAGCCGGAGACATAACTGGCTTTTTAAAACACACAGAAGAAGGCAGAGACTTAGATAAAATGCCAAGACAGAGGAATTTTTCCCAAATAAAAATAAGATAAGGCCATGGCCAGAGACCTAAGTGAAACAGATATAAGTAACATGCCTGATGGAGAATTTAAAGCAATAATCATAAGGATACTCACTGGGCTTGAGAACAAATAAATGAATACATAATGGTAAATAATGAAGCTGAACAAAAGAGAGAAAGAATTGTGCAACATGAGAATACATTAGAGAACTCAGTGACTCCATCAAATGTAATAATATTCATATTACAGGAGTCGCAGAAGAAAAATAGAAAAGAGGGAAGAAAATTTATTTGAAGAAATAATAGCTGAAAACTTCCCTAATCTGGGGAAGGAGACAGACATTCAGACCCAGGCAGCACAGAGAACCCCCATCAAAATCAATAAAAAAAGGCCAACACCAAGACATATTGTAATTAAATTTGCAAAGTATAGTGATAAACAATTTCAAAAGTCGTAAGACAAAAGAAGTCCATAACTTATGAGGGAAAACCTATAAGGCTAGCTGGAGATTTCTCAACAGCAACTTGGCAAGCCAGGAGGGAGGACCATAATATATTCAATGTGCTGAATGGGAAAAACCTGCAGCCAAGAATACTCTATCCAGCAAAGCTATCATGAGGGGTAGAAGGAGAGATAAACAGTTTCCCAAACAAAAACTAAAGGAGTTTGTGACCATTAAACCAGCCCTGTAAGAAATATTAAAGAGGACTTTGAGTACAAAGGAGAGACCAAAAGTGACAAAGACAAGAAAGGATCAGAGAAAATCTCCAGAAACAACCACAAAACAAGCAATAAAATGGCAATAAATACATATCTATCAATAATTACTTTGAATGCTAATGGACTAAATGGTCCAATGAAAAGACATACAGTGTCAGAATGGATAAAACAAACAAACAAACAAGACCTATCTATATGCTGTCTACAAGAGACCCATTTTAGACCTAAGGACCTACAGATTGAAAGTGAGGGTGTGGGAGAAACATGTATCACTCGAATGGTGTCAAAAGAAAGCCCGAGTAACAATACTTATATTGGACAAATTAGCCTTTAAAACAAAGACTGCAATAAGAGACAAAGAGGGGCATTATACAATCATTTAAAAAAAATCACAATCCAATAAGAAAAAATAGCAATTGTAGATATTTACGCACCCAACATGGGAGCACCCAAATATATAAAACAATAACAAACATAAAGGAACTAATTGATAATAGCACAATAATTGTAGGAAATTTTAACACCCCACTTACATAAATAGACAGATCATCTAAACAGAAAATCGACAAGGAAACAATGGCTTTGAATGACACACTGGACCACATGGACCTAACAGATATATGCAGAACATTCCATCCTAAAACAGCAGAATACACATTCTTTCAAGTGCACATGGAACGTTCTCCAGAATAGATCACATATTAGGCCCCAAAACAGTTCTCATCAAATACAAGAGGATGGAAGTCATACTGTGCATCTTTTCTGACCATAGCACTATGAAACTACAAATCAACCAAAAGAAAAAAATCTGGAAAGACTACGAATACATGGAGGTTAAACAACATGCTACTAAACAATGAATGGGTCAACCAGGAAACCAAAGAAGAAATTAAAAAATACATAGAAACAAATTAAAATCAAAACACAATGGTCTAAAACCTTCACGATGCAGCAAAAGCGGTCCTATAAGGGAAGTATATAATACAGGCCTATCTCAAGAAGCAAGAAAAATCTGAGATAAACAACCTAACTTTACACCTAAAGGAGCTAGAAAAAGAACAACAAACAAATCCTAAAGCTAGTGGAAGGAAGGGAGTAATAAGGATTAGAGCAGAAATAAATGATACAGAAACTAAAAAAAACAGTAGAACAGATCAATGAAATCAGGAGCTGGTTCTTTGAAAAAAAAAATCAATAAAATTGATAAACCTTTATGGGGTGCCTGGGTGGCTCAGTCGTTAAGCGTCTGCCTTCGGCTCAGGGCGTGATCCCGGCATTGTGGATCGAGCCCCACATCAGGCTCCTCCGCTATGAGCCTGCTTCTTCCTCTCCCACTCCCCTTGCTTGTGTTCCTTCTCTCGCTGGCTGTCTCTCTCTCTGTCAAATAAATAAATAAAATCTTTAAAAAAATTGATAAACCTTTAGCCAGACTTATCAAAAAGAGAAGAAAAAGGATCCAAATAAGTAAAATCACAAACGAGAGGGGAGAAATAACAATCAACACCACAGAAATGCAAGCAATGTGGAGAAAGGGGAACCTTCTTGCGCTGTTGGTGGGAATGCAAACTGGTGCAGCCACTCCTGAAAACAATATGGAGGTTCCTCAAAAAGTAGAACTACTCTATGACCCAGTAATCGCACTACTGGGTATTTACCCAAAGAAGACAAAAATACTAATCCAAAGGAATAAATGCACCTCGATGTTTATAGCAACTTATCTACAATAGCCAAGTAATGGAAAGAGCTGTAGTGTCCATCCACTGATGAATGGATAAAGAAGAAGTGGTATGTATATACACAATGGACTATGACTCAGTCATAAGAATGAATGATATCTTGCCATTTGCAATGATATGGATGGAGCTGGAGAGCATTATGCTAAGTGAAATGAGTCAGTCAGAGAAATACAAATACAATATGATTTCACTCATATGTGAATTTAAGAAAGAAAACAAATGAACAAAGGAGGGAAAAAGAGGAGGCAAGCCAAGAAACAGACTCTTAACTATAGAGAACAAACATGGTTACCAGAGGTGGGGGGTGGGAATGGATTAAATAGGTGATGGGGATTAAGGAGTGCACTTGATGTGATGACCACCAGGTGTTGTATGGAAGTGTTGAATCACTCTATCGTACACCTGAAACTAATATTAAACTGTATGTTAACTAACTGGAATTTAAATTAAAACTTAAAAAAATACCCCAAAAATATAAATATAAACTAAAAAATCCCCCACAAAACATCATCAAAGATAAAAGTAGTAAAGAATAGAGGTTATAAAGCTGATTTCTGTACACAAACATTCTGGAATTAAGTCCTGGCTCCATTTCTCTGTAGCTTTGTGCCCTTGGATGAATTCCTTAACCTCTTCCAGCCTCCTTTTCACATCTGTAAAACGAGCATAATAATGATGCTTCCCTATGTTTGTTATAAGAAACGAGGGGTATGAAGTGTGGAAAGCCAGGGTCTGGCTCTTCCCTCTCCAGCTGGCAGGACACAGTGAGTAGGATGAGCACTCCAGAGACAGACCACCGCAGCCTGAATTCTGCCTTTTCCACCTTCTAGTGACCCTGAGTGGTTATGCATTCCCTCTCTGCTTTATTACCTTGAATATAAATGAGAATACTCGTATTTGCCTCGTACTATTGTTAGGAGCATCAAATGAGTTAAAACATGTAATGTGCATAGAATAGTGCCTGGTGCAGAACAGAAGCTCTGTAACTGTTAGCTCTTATGACGACGCCATTATTATTGTTATTATTGGGATCTTCATTATCTTATGCCAGCCCATGTGGCACTGGAGCTGAGCTGGTAATCATGTGCAGTCTACATAGTCCTAGGCTTCATCTAGGATTAAATAAAATCAGAAAAGAGATGGAATTAGACTGCATAAAAACTAGAAACAGCTCCCTGTTAAGACAAGCAAATGAATAAGCAAACAAACACAAACAGCTAAACATGGCCAATGGAGAAATAGTAAATTGAGAAGTAAACTGGTAGTAAATATTACAGATAAAATTGACTTTTTTTCATTTATATAAAGAACAAGTAGAATAAAATAGAAAAGCACTAAATCCCAGTTGGTATATTGGCAATGAGATGGACAGCTCAAAACAGGATTCAGTTAGAGAACAAACACACAGAAAACTTTAACCTCACTAATGTAACCCAAACATCACCACAGTTTCTAGTTTTTCCTTTAATTTTCGAGTAAAACCATTCAAGTCCCCCATCTGCATAGTTACAGGAGAGCAGTCCCTCCTGAGGATTTCAGAGACGTGCTGAATTTCTGGCTACCTCTCATGTTCTCTCTTTCTGGACTATTTCTTCCAGTGGCTACCCAACACTATGGACCAGCTCATCCCTGCCTTCCTTCACTGCTTCAGAGCTCTCTAATGGACCTCATCCCCTTACTAGGACACAGTCAGTTCTTGAATTCCACAAATTAACACCCACACAAGTGGATGACCACCCTTAATAAAAATCCATTATCAAAGTTAGTCTACTAGGTCCCAGGAACTCATGTCTTCGAGAGTCAGGGGAAGGGGTGTTGCGTGTTGATGATGTGGGCTGTGAGGATGTCAACCTCTCTTCCAAGACACCTTGAAGATACTTCTTGGAACTTAACTATGATAGCCCCATCCCCCAAAGAAATGGAAGCATTGTAAATTATGCTAAGGGAAGTTTTAAGGACTTAGAATAAAGGGATTAGTTGCCAAGGTAAGGGAAAAAATAAGAAATAAGAGCCTAGGGGCGCCTGGGTGGCACAGCGGTTAAGCATCTGCCTTCCGCTCAGGGCGTGATCCCGGCGTTATGGGATCAAGCCCCACATCAGGCTCCTCTGCTATGAGCCTGCTTCTTCCTCTCCCACTCCCCCTGCTTGTGTTCCCTCTCTCGCTGGCTGTCTCTATCTCTGTCAAATAAATAAATAAAGTCTTAAAAAAAAAAAGATTGTAAAAATGAAAAAAAAAAAAAGAAATAAGAGCCTAAATCTGGGAGCTCCACCTGCATCTAGTAAGTGTTTCCAGACAGAGAAAAAGGAGGGGAAGACATCGTCAAAGTAATACAGCAAAAAAAATTCCACTGTAAGACCCGAATCTCTTAACTATGCCCAGCAAAATAAATGGTAGAAGTCACCTCCTCTCGAAATTATAGAACAATTTTAGAATAATGTTAGACAATGATGCTAAAAGTTTCCAGAGAGAGAGAGAAAAGCACATACTAACAATCAGAAACCAATATGGCATTGTACTTCTCAATACCAGAAGCTAGAAAATAAAATTGTGTGGGGTAAATTATTTGTAACTTAGGAATTTAGATACAGCTAAACAATCAATCAAATATGAAGCAGGACATGTAAAATTCCACTCTAAATTAACCCTCAAAGACTCTTAGGAAATTACTGGAGGATGTGTTCCACTAGAGACATAAAAACCAGGAAAGACAATGCTATGCATTCTCTAGAGTGTTTCTGTCATACCAATGCAAAGGACGTGAGTAACTTCAGGAGCATAACAAACCATAAATATCTAGTAAACTAATTAGGAAACGATGAGTTTTGCTTACCTATTACTTTTGATTTTAATATAGTTTATTTAATTGCAAGCATATGCAATTTAATTTTTAATAATAGTTCCTTTTAACAACTGGTTCACAAAATTCTTAAAAATTAAAAATTGGGGGCGCTTGGGTGGCACAGCAGTTAAGCGTCTGCATTCGGCTCAGGGCGTGATCCCGGCGTTCTGGGATCAAGCCCCACCAGGCTCCTCTGCTATGAGCCTGCTTCTTCCTCTCCTACTCCCCCTGCTTGTTGTTCCCTCTCTCGCTGGCTGTCTCTATCTCTGTCAAATAAATAAATAAAATCTTTTAAAAAAAATTAAAAATTGGCCCTTATGAGCTGGTATAACCCAGCTCTAGCACGCCACTGGATATATTGGAAGATATCTTAGTAAGCGTGATTCAGTGAGTACTTTTTTCATATTCAGTCAAAACATTGCACATATTTGGTTGCCAACAAGGAAATCTAGGGAGATTCCTCACGCTGACATGTCTTATGGGATGTTTGTTACGTGATGGCATTTCTCTATTACTCCGTCTAAAACAAACATGAAGCAACTTATTAATAAAGCTATAATAATAACTGGTACCTGGATGAGAAATCCACTCCTTTCCTTCTCTACTGTTTTCCCTTTGTCATCCCTTGTTTAGCCTATAAATTTTATTTTCTCCCTTTTTTGGGGGCCTCCATTCCTATCCTGTCCTTTGCCTTCCATCCTGATTTTCTCTATTTTGTTGTCCCCTCTTCTTTCCACTATGTTTTTGCTTTCTCTTTTAATCCGCTATCCTTTCTGCTTTTTAAAAACCGTCCATTTTCTCTCTCTTTTCTTCTTTAATCTTTACTTAGTATTTGCTTATCTTCACTCTTCTCTCCTCCATTCCACCTCTAATATACGTTATCTTCTTCTTTCTTAATCTCCTTCTCTTTCTACTGCCAACTTCTCTTTAAGCTGCCTTTGCTTCTATTTCTTCTGACAGACTTTTCTCAGTGTCATAGCTTATGGGCAGGACAGAGACTCATCCTGAGGGTACATTCTGAAGATAAGAAATCTGATTATATATATAATGTATTATATATATTCTTTCTCATCCCTAAAGGCTTTGTGGGTAATTTCTGAGGACACAGGTCCTGATAGGCGTTTCGACAAGAGGATCATTTGCAGAGTGAACAGGATCATTTGAGAAAGGGTGTGAGAGCTGAAGTCAGGAAAGGTGAGGAAATGAGAAATATCAATATTTGGCATTACTGGGGAAAATTCTGTGGGTGAATAGGAGTTGCAGTTTGTTGGCTAATTGCAGGATGGTCATTAATTAAGTTAAGGCTCTAGCCCTATTTGTCCAATATGGCAGCCACTAGCCATAGGTGGCTACCACGCGTTTGAAATGCAGCAAGTCTGTGTTGAAATGTGCTCTAAGTATAAAACACAAACCAGATTTCTAAGACATTTTATGAAAAAAATACTAAATATCTTAATAGTTTTTATATTGAATATGTTAATATTTGGTTACAGTGATTCGATATATTATTAAAACTAACTTAACCTGTTTCTTTTTGTTTCTTTAAATATAGTTACTAGGTAACTTAAAATTACTTGTGTGACTTGCATTATTTCTATATTCTATTAGACAGTGCTGCTCCAGTCCTTGATAATGGAGTATTTACCAAATCTCTGTAAAATCTTCCTTTCGGTTTCCATTACATATTTAGGACCATTCAATTTATTTGTTCAGACAAAAATTTTCTCCCCTCCATATACTTGTCAAGTATAGTAAATTTTAGTGTATGTGCTGCCGAAGTGAGCACTCAAGTTTAGTGAGAATTTTGTTACCTTTTATTTTTCAGATAAAGAAAAGGGGGTAATCAGAAGGGGGAATGAAGCATGAGAGACTATGGACTCTGAGAAACAAACTGAGGGCTTCAGAGGGAAGGGGGGTGGGGGAATGGGATAGGCTGGTGATGGGTAGTAAGGAGGGCACGTATTGCATGGTGCACTGGGTGTTATACGCAACTACCTTACAACAAAACCTTACATCAAAAACCAGGGATGTACTGTATGGTGACTAACATAATATAATAAAAAAAATATTATTATTAAAAAAAGAAATATAATTTAGAAAAAAAAACTGCCACTCTTATCTCTTATTGATATTTATAATTAAACTAGAGGAACTTTACTCAATTAACGCCTGCTTCATACTAGACTATGAGCTAGCCTGTAGTGGCTTTAAGGGAAAACAGCCACAGTCCCTTCATTCCACCAGTGGGGAGCCTTGAGTTACGTGACTTTCCGCCCCGCACCTGGGCCGTATCAAAGGCAAGACATAAAATAGGCCAGTAGACTATCAGATGGTCCATGGGTCCTCTGCCTAACAGAGATGCTCCATTTGGAGCTCCTTGTATGGATCCAGTTAGATTTCTTATCTTCAGAAAGTACCCTCAGGATGTCTCTGTCCTGTCCATAAGCTATGACACCTAGAAAAGGCTGTAGGAAGAAACAGAAGCAAAGGCAGCTATAAAAAGAAGCTGGCAGTAGAAAGAGAAGAAGATTAAGAAAGAGGAAGGGTCAAAGAGAAGCTGACTCATTACTAGAGTAGAGAACAGCTTTTCCCACTTTGGAGAGTACAGTAAGATGGCCCGACCACCAGGGCTACTGCGGTAGCCATTTTGTTAGTTCTCTGTGAGGTCTGGCAGTGTGCTGCTATGGTTCCTTACTTCTTGGAGTGCCTTTAAAATAAACTTCCGTCCTCCTGAGGTAACACAGGTTCTCTGTTCATTGCAATTTATATATGAAGGAAGAAATAGGGCAGGCAGAATTCTGAAATCAGGGGAAGTTCTAAGAGGGGAAAGGTATGTGAGAGAGAATGTGTGTGCATTTGTATATGTGTGGGGTAGTTACCAATGCAGATATCTCTGAAACAGAGTAAGGGAAGAGGGGGAAAAGGGACAGAAAAAGGGGAAAGATTTTTGAAAGAAATAAAGAAAATTACATCCCCAAATTATCAGTATATGGTTCTCAGCTGGCGACACAGAATACTTCTCTTTAACTGGGCTCAACTGGTTTTTGATAAAGTAAATTTTAAAAAAGTAAAGAAAACTTCTCCATTCACAGATGGAGTGAAGTGTTTAGACATTTTGGGCTCTGGGAAAAGGAAGAATATGTCTTTGGACACCAAAAAAACCCAAATGATTTTTTTTTTCTTTGAGAGGACAATACGGATGTGAGTGTGCTGATCATGGTCTGAGAACTTCCGAGATGAAAGAGATTTTAGAGCTTAGTTCATCCAACAAGCTAGGAGGATTCTCCTCCACGCTCATGATGGCTGTGTGTCCGGCACCTGTTTTTATGTGTATGTGTATATGGACATGTTTGCATAGTTTAGGTGTGCAGTAGACTGCTCATTTTCTGTAGTTGTTTTACTTTATACTGTTACTTATTGTGTGATTCCCCCCTCTAAATTATGTGTAGGAATACATGCATCACATTTTTACTAAAAACCCCAATATTACTGTTAAAAAATTCTTGTTTTAAGAAAGTACTCCCTCCCCACTTTTACGTTTACATAAACCTATTATAATCATTCATTTTTGAATTGGCCATTCCTCCTGTGGACAGTCCATTTGGAAGTTTTAATCTTCACTAGTGACGTCAAACAGTGTCACCTGAACCTTAAATATAAATAAAATCTCAAAAACTGTTGCTTTGAAAAAATTGATGTGTACTCCGTGATCTATATAAATAGTGCCATGTTTGTCTCACCACGTTACTTCTAAATGAGGCCTCTAGCTAACCCCTTCCCACTCCTTTCTAGTTAGATTAGTGAAATTATGGAGTCATTGTTCCTATCCTTCTGATCACTACTTAGCCCTCCCACCCAGTTTGATGGGTGGGATAACTGACCTGAACCTTGAAGCAAGCCACCATCACAGTGCTCTAAAATGCCTTGGGAAGCAATATGGCAGTTCTGCAGAAAACCAAACATAAAATTGCCATGTGATCCAGCAATTCTACTTCTAGATATAAACCCAAAAGAATTAAAAGCAGGGACTTGAACAGGTATTTGTACACCCATCTTCACAGCAACATTATTCATAAGAGCCAAACGGTGAAAACAACCCAAATATCCATGGATGGATGAATGGATAAACAAAATGTGGCATATACACAATAAATTATTATTCAGTCTGGAAAACAAAGGACATTCTAATATATACTATGACATGGAAGAATAAAGTCCTGCCTTGCCATTCTTTTTTTTTTAAGATTTATTTTTATTTATTTATTTGAGAGAGAGAGAGAGGGTGTGTGTGTGTGTGCGCGAGCACATGCATGAGTGAGGGGAGGGGTAAGGACAAAGACCGTGCTGAGTGTGGAGCCCGACACCAATGTGGGGCTCGATCTCACAACGCTGAGATCATAACTGAGCAACCAGGTGCCCCCTCCCTTACCATTCTTTGACAAGAATTATCAATAATTTTTTCTTTAACAAAGTTTGATCTTGAAGTCTGAATGAGAGCAGTTAGAGAAAGAAAGACAAATAAAGGAAACAGGATGATAATGGAGGGTATGGCACTGGGCCTTATCACCACTGCCATATAGAGAGAAGGATTTCCCTGAGAATCAGTTTTTGGTTTTTTGTTTTGTTTTGTTTTGTTTTTTGTTTAAGCAGCCTCCGTGGCCTGAGTCAAAATCAAGAGTCGGACTTTTAACTGACTGAGCCACCCAGGTGCCCTGAGAAACAGGTTTTGGTCGGGGAGGCCAGACTATTCCAATATGAAAGGTGAAATGAGATATGCATGCACCTAACTGTTCTCAAGGAAGGTATGAGAAACCCTTTTTGTTTGTTTTGGTTATTACTAGACCAGAAAATGTGACTGGGCCCCAAAGAACTCTTACTGAAGGAGATGAGATTTCAGAAAACAGACCCAAATAGTCTTTACCCTGCCACCCCAATGAGGGAATGCAGTCCCAAGAAGCTTTACAGAAGTGTCCTTTTTTTTTTTTTTTTTTTTTTTTAAATTCATTCATTTATTTGAGAGAGAGAGGGCATGAGCAGGCAGAGGGCACAGGGAGAAGGAGAGAGAATCCTTAAGCAGACTCCCTGCTGAGCGTGGAGCTCGAGGCGGGGTTCAATCTCTCGTCCCTGAGATCATGACCTGAGCCGAGACCAACAGTCAGATGCTTAATCGACTGAGCCCCAAGAAGTGCCCTCTTAAAAGGTTAGATAAGGAGTCACCAAGTTTAACTGGGGAATGTTTTAAAGACTGTGACAGTTACACCAGGTAGTCACACAACTGTGGCCACACTTGAGGTGGGCAGTCTGAGAAGATAAGCATAGCATCTTCTAACTTCCAGCATTGCCAGTGAGTTTTGAGGTGGCTCAATTATTATGAGAGGGAAAAAAAGAAGGAAATTCTGACACATACTACAACATGGAAGAATTGAAAACATTGTGCGCTAAATGAAGGAAGCCTGTCACAAAAGGACAAACATTACATGATTCCACTCCTATAAGGTGCCTACGGTGGTCAAACTTATAGAGACAGAGAGTGGACACCAGGGGCTAAGGGGGGGGTGGGTGGGGAGTTGTTGTTTAATCGGTCGAGAGCTTCCGTTCGGGAAGATGAAAAGATCTGCAGATGAATAGTGTGCTCGTTGCACAGCCACGTGAATGGGCTTCATGGCACCACACTTAAAGATGGTAGATATTATGTATGTTGTATTTTACTGCCATTTTTAAAAAAGTGCTTGAAGATTGTAATGAATTTATGCAACATGCAATGCCACTAGCCTACGGTAGAGGGCAAAGGCACTCAGGCTTCACTGAAAAGCTTGACTGCGGTGCCCCTGCTGCCAGTCCAGCCCTGTCAACGAACCATCCACACCTGCAGCTCTGCTGGAGCCTCTGCAAGCCACAGGGGTAAGAGCTACTAGCCTTGTCTGCTCTAGCACTCTTGAGAAAGGAAGAAGGGTCGAATGGGTCTTTTCTAAAGAAGGGACCATTTGAACTCCTATACCTGGGAGGAAAGCAGCCTTACTCAGATTTTTAGTATTTATTATTCTGCCTACATTAATCTCAAGATGAATGATTAATGAGTGACCTTGGGGCTATTGATCTAAGAAACCTTCTTACAGGCGCTCGAGGTTTGGGTTTCCTTTCACAGGTTGCTGATTAAACCTGGTCAGTCCTTCTACCCAGAATGGATGCTCCCATCATGGTGGTGAGGTTTCTCCAGCTTTTATTTTTCCTGTCGTGCATGTTAGTAACATCTGCTGCTTGGCTATTTAAAGCATAGTTGTGGCTCCTTTACTAGTTTAAAAGTTGGGCATGTGTGTTGTAGGTCGAAAAGTAGGGGCACATCTGATGGATTTTGTACAATGCAGATCGTGTTCAGATGCCTGCATAAGTCCAAAGTGGCCAAAGATGGCCAGGTGGCTGCTGTAGAGAACAGAGTGGTTAATAGCACCTGGACATTTGATTCCTAGGAGAGCTTTCTCACAGACCACCTATGCTGAGTTATGAATTAAGAGTTCTGTGTACTTTCTAAGTTTCATGTCCATTCTTATGAATTCATAACTTCGGAATGCACGGAGGCAAAGTCTCTTGAGCTTTATGACAGCTAGCAGAGTGTCCAATAGCAGCTCCTTGCCACCGAGAGGCACGTGGGGTGGGAAGGGTGGAAGAAGCCACCACGACTGCTAGCTCTGACGGTGGAATCAGTGTTGGTAATCACATCCTAAACGACTTCATTTCAGGTTTTGAAATGCCTTCAGTTTGGGTTCTGGAAGGGATTAGGTTCTGGGTTCAAATTCAAACTCTATCCCTTATTCACTGGGTTACCTTGGGTGAGTTGCTTAACCTCTGAGTTTCAGCTCCTCCATTTGTGAAATAGGGGGTAAAATAGTCGCCATTTTGTTGAGTTGTTGAAGGGATTGAACAAGATAGTGTATGAAAGCATTTAGTTCTATGCCAGCCACATAGGAAGCACTCAAAAAATGTCAGTCTTGCTCTTTCTTATGTTCCAAAGATCATTCAACATGCTCTGAGGTTTTAAACCCTTCTCCACTTTTTTGCATCACTGGGAAAAAGAGATGATTAAGTATTCTTTGGTAAACCACCAACAGTCATTTCATAGTATCTTCTGATTTGGACTTTTAAATCATAAGCTATTAAAGAAAGTCATTCTGTTTTTCACCTGCTCTCAGCATAGTAGTAATAGTAGTAGGACTATGACAATATATAATACATATTGAATGCATCTTTCGTAAAAAAAAATTATGTCCTACTTTTTAAAATGTTAAAATGGAATGCCATGGTTCACGTGCATTTAGAGATAGGGCCTTTTTATTTTATTGTATTTAGAGAAGTTTTAAAAAGAGTTCCTCTCCCTTCTTTAGAATAAGTTACAGATGAGGTTGTGGTATTGGGCAGGGAGAAGAGGTCAGTAAAATATGAAAGCTATGACATCTCATTTCAGAGGATTCCAGAGGTAGCAACTGAGTTAGATTCTGCTGCATTTTTCAAGGGCCATAGTCCCCAAACCTAGGAGCTACAAATTGAAGTACTCTGTGAAATGATAATGTCAAAAACACTTTTGTCAGCTTAATGACTCTAACTGCCAGGGTCCTGCCAAGCCACACTGGACCCTGAGACAAAAGGAAAAATGAGGAATAATGATCCTGTCTTTATGAAAATCTTTGATATTTTGTTCATTGTAGATTTTTATGTTAAAATTAATTTTTAAAAATGTTTCATTAAAAAATTATTTATCTTGATTATTGAGTTTCTTGACACCCCTTAAAATCGGTGCCTGAAATCACCCTACTCTTGGCCTAGATGACCGCTACCATTTGTGATAAGCTACCCATGACAACAGTGATTTGTATACATGACCTCTTCTAGGCCTCTGCACAAACTACATTTACAGATGAAAAACTGTAACCCTTCAGCAGTTAAATAAATGGTCTGATTTAACACAGGCAGTGAGTAGCTAAGTTGGACTTGAACACAAATCTATCCATCCCTAACACTAAACTTGTTCTCTGACTACCACACACTGCACTGTATCAGGAATTCACAACACAAATTCATTCATTTGACACAGAGTTTTGAGAGCGTATTATGTGCCACCTTGTACTAAGAGATACAAAATTTAGATCATTCATTCATATATGCATTTAACAAGTATTTACTGAGCATGTGCTGTGCGCACTATTCTACGTGGTAGAGGTGCAGAAGTGAACAAGCTCATCAGCTCCTTTCTTACGGGTGTAAGAGGTGGAAGAGACAGTCAACAAACAAACGAACAAAGGTTTCAGATAGCGCTATGTTTCGAAGAGACATAAAATAAGGTGATGTGAACTAATAGCAAGTTTCTCATTTTATTTTTTTGGAAGATTTTATTTATTTATTTGAGAGACAGAACATGATGGGGGGAGGAAGGGGCAGAGGGAGAGGGAGAAGCAGACTCCCCGCTGAACAGGGAGCTTGCATGGGGCTTGATCCCAGGACCCTGAGATCATGACCTGAGCCGAATGCAGATGCTTAACTGACTGAGCCACCTAGGAGCCCTGCAAGTTGGCTGCTTTAGGTTAGATGGTCAAGTCAGGTCTCCTAGAGGAAATAATATTTAAGCCAAGATCTAAATGACAAGACAGATCCAGCCAAGAAAGGACGGTGGAAAGAGCATCCCAAGCACAGGGACAAGCTAGTGCAGGGCGCTAAGGTCACAGAGCAAATGTGGTATGAAGTGAGATCCCAGAAAGAAGCAAGAGCAGCTCACGGAGGGTGTTATAAACCAGTATTGGGAGCTTGGGTTTTACTCTAAGCATGACAGTACATAGGACAGGCTCGCTGCTGTAACAAAATACAATGGCTTAAACAAGATCAGGCTCAACATAATGGCTCAATCCATGTCAGTCCTTGTAAGTAACTGATATAAAACCTAAACTGGGGGGCCATTTGCAGACTTACTTGGTAGGTTCGTTGGACTGTATAATGGGGAACTTTAAAGAATCAGTATGACTTAGTGAGATACAATTTCATTGTGTTAAGGTTTTATAACATATTTGAAAATAAATTTACCTTGACTCACCGGAGAGAGACAAGGTAACAGAGTCACTAAGACTGGTGTATTAACTTTGTGACTCTGGGACACTTAGAGACTCTGACCTCTCTAAGTACCACCTTCCATATCTGTAGAAGGTGAACAGTGATAGCACTGACCCTGTAAGGCAAGCTGTTGCAAGGATCAAGCTATATGAAGTTAGTGTTACTTAGCTCAGTGAATACCTAAGAAGACATCGAGGGCCATGGCCTCATTTGCATGATAGAATCAACATGGAGATGCCATGGAATTTGTTGAATAGATGTAAATGTATAGATTCATCACCCAGAACAAGTTACTCAGGTCATCTTAAATGTGGGTAATGGATTACTATTATGGTACTGGTAACACATTTATTTTACTATATTTTTAAAATCTGGAAAATTATCATGAACATAAAGTTGCATCACAGAGGCTCTCTCGTTATGTTCATATTTGTTTTTATGTTGATCATTATTGGATGCTATATTAAGTGTTACATAAAAGGGAGGTAATTAAGAAAAGACTACCTGGGATAGATTGGAGGAATATTCTCAGTGGAAAGGTGAAAACCCAGGCCGGTTCCTGGCTACCATCTTCTCAATCCCACCCCCCAGTGCCTTTTGTGCCCCCTTCCACTGAGCACACAATGGACAAGGAATATCAAAATCAAAGTTTTCTCTTTATAGTCATGGCACAAGATGGTCGAGCATTTCTGCGTCCATTTTCCCATATTCTCCAAAACAGTTTTATAAAGTATTTTCATTTTTAAAGTATTTTGGGAAATATCCACATTTTCTAGAATTTCTTCACAACAGCAATGGTAAATTTGGACAGGTTCTAGAGAAAGAAAAATCCAGATGAGTGTGAGGTGTCCTTTTGTCTGAGTCCTCCCTGTTTTGTCCCATTTTGTTTATGTATTTGTTATCTCATATATTTACCCCGAAACTCTGTGAGGAGAGTGCTATTGCAGTACTATTACCTGCATTTTATAGATGAGGAAACTCCTGGATGCTGAGGACTTTGAGAGAAGAGTCAGACTTCAAGTTGTTTGGACACAGAACAGAGACAATTGAAGAACTAAGATTTTCACAATATTCATTATTCAAGATATGCATTGAGTACCTATGCTGCCAGGAACTTTCTGGGCACTGGGACTGTAACAGTGAACAGAACAGCTAGAACTTCTGTTCCTACATAGCTTACATTCTAGTAAGGGGATAAGAAAAGAAAGACTATAAACAAAATAATGAATGTGTATGTTAGGTGGTGAAGGCTAGAAAGAAAAATAACTTTAAGATAAGGAGAATAGAGAGAGATTCGGGAGTGGCATTTTGTAGAGGGTGGTAAAAAAAAAAAAGTCTCTCTAATATGGTAACTGTCACGCAGAGATGTCAAGAAGTGGGGGAGCTTGCCACTTGGCATCTGCGGAAAGCGTGTTCTGGAAAGAGATCAGCAAGTACAAGTTCAAGGATCTGAGGTGGGATCATGCTTAGAAAGTGTAAGGAATGACCAAACAAGAGCTGGGAGGTATGGGTCAAAGATGTCAGATCTTGCAAGGACTCGGGATTTTCCTCTGGTTGAAATAAGAACCCAGTGGAGGATCTGGAGTAGAGGAGTGGCAGATTCTGATGTGCATTTTAAAGATTCCTCTGTCTGTTGGGAGGAAATGACTGAGGAGGCACAAGGTTGGTAGGAAAGACCCTCTGGGACTCTATCAAGAAAGGAGGCAAATGGGGGACGTGGGGAGAAGTGATTAGATTCTAATATTTAATTCATAAACTTTTAAACTTTATGTTCTCCCACACCAGGCACTGGGAAAATACCAAGGCAACGTAAATAGCTTGGTGAGTTTTCCTGTTTATCCATGCATGTGTCCAATATACACCAACCTTCACTTTCCTTAGACTGGTCATCCTACAGACAAGCAGGATGAACAAAAGATATACTCCATGGGGCGCCTGGGTGGCACAGCGGTTAAGCGTCTGCCTTCGGCTCAGCATGATCCCGGCGTTATGGGATCGAGCCCCACATCAGGCTCCTCTGCTATGAGCCTGCTTCTTCCTCTCCCACTCCCCCCTGCTTGTGTTCCCTCTCTTGCTGGCTGTCTCTATCTCTGTCGAATAAATAAATAAAATCTTAAAAAAAAAAAAAGATATACTCCATGGGAAGATATGGTGTAGTGAGACCTCTCTGGGCTATTCACACTGCCCCCTTGTTCTGAGAAGCTGTGTGTGTGCCCATGGACCTGTGCAGGCATGGCGTATATATGTTGGCACTGTAGAAAGCCCCCAAGAAATGGAAACTGCTTTCATCATTATTGCTATTATTTGACAGCGATCCAGATTGCTTCTGCCACCAGCCTAAAGACATATGGAGCCATAAGGACAGGAACCATTCTGTTTATTTCTATGTTTTGGACCTTCCATGTATATGCGTAAGTGTTGTTGAAAATCAGATATTAGTTCAAAGGACTCTCTATGTCTACAAATATAAAAGTTGAGGAACAGTTCCTTGACATAACTCAGGAGCCCATAATATTCAGTAATAAAAAATGACTTCATTGAGAACTTAAAACCCACACATACATGTTTATAGCTGTTGCAGTCATAACTGCCCAAACTTGGAAGCAACCAAGATGTCCTTCAATAGGCGAGTGGATAAATAACCTACGGTATACTCAGATAATGGAATATATTCTGTACTAAAAAGAAATGAGCTATCAAACTATGCAAAGACATGGAGGAACTTTAAATGCATGTTAGTAAGTGAAGGAAGCTGATCTGGAAAAGCTACATACTGTATGTTTCCAGCTATATGCTATTCTGAAAAAGACAAAACTATGGGAACAATAAAAAGATCAGTGGTTGCCAGGGGTTGTGGAGCAAGGGGAAGATGAATAGGAAGAGCACAGAGGAATTTCAGCGCAGTGAACGAATGCATAATGATCAATGCATGTCATTATATATTCGTCCAAACTCAGAGAATGTCCAACACCAAGAGTATGAAATGTAATGTCGATTACGGATGTTGAGTGATGACAATGAGTCAGTGTGGCCATCAATTGTCACAAATGTGCCACGCTAATGGGGAGGCTGTGCATCGTGTGGAGGCAGGGGAATATGGAAAATCTCTGCACCTTCCCCTCAATTTTGCTGTGAGCCTTAAACTTCTCTAAAAGAATAAAGTCTTAAAAAGGTTTACTTTCAATTTTCTTAAAGCCTTCAGGCTATCAAAATGGCATATAAGGGAGAGTGTTGAGTATGACCCAGCAATGAAATTCCTAAGTTGAACTGGGAGAAAGGCACTTTTGCCAACTGTTATATATCTCCCTTCTGGGAATCCTGACTTGCCTCAGTGGTGGGGATACGGCACAGTAACTGACTTGGAAATCTATAACCCAAGCTCTCAGATCAGGTCCAAGACTCAATATACAGGTTGGAACCCTATTCCAATTTTTGACATTAAAAATAGTCTATACGGAGGTGCCTGGGTGGCTTAGTCAGTTAAGTGTCCAACTCTTGATCTCAGCTCAGGTCTTGAATGCAGTGTTATGAGTTCAAGTCCCACATTGGGCTCTGTGCTGGGCATGGAGCCTACTTTAACTAACTAACTAACTAACTATCCTATAGGATTTAACAAATGATATGACCACTTAATATTAGATGCTTAATATTATATTTATATGTCTTTCTAGGATTTTGAACTCCTCTTCATCGTTCATATGAGGGAACCCGTGATAGAATCCTTGGAATTACAATGAAACGTATCAGAAGCATTTATGTATTTTGTAGTATTGCTCTGTCAGTGCAGAGCTGGACTTCAAAGCTGCCAGAAGAAAGGGAGTTAACGACCAATTTCTCCAACATGTCCCTAAGAAAGGTTCCTGCAGACTTGACCCCAACCACAACCACACTGGATTTATCCTACAACCTCCTTTCTCAACTCCAGACTTCAGATTTTCGTTCTGTCTCTAGACTGAAAGTTTTGACTCTATGCCATAACAGAATCCAAGAGCTGGATATCAAGACCTTTGAATTCAATAGAGAGTTAAGATATTTAGATTTGTCTTACAACAGATTGAAGATTGTAACTTGGTATTCACTGGCAGGTCTCAGACATCTAGATCTTTCTTTTAATGACTTTGACACCATGCCTATCTGTGAGGAAATTGGCAACATGTCACATTTGGAAATCCTAGGTTTAAGTGGGGCAAAAATACAAAAATCAGATTTCCAAAAAATTGCTCACTTGCATCTAAATACTGTCTTCTTAGGATTGAGAAGTCTTTCTCATTATGAAGAAGGTAGCCTGCCCATCTTAAACACAACAAAACTTCACATTGTTTTACCAACAAACACAAATTTCTGGGTTCTTTTGCGCGATGGAATCAAGACCTCAAAAATACTAGAAATGACAAATATAGATGGCAAAAGCCAATTTGCAAGTTATGAAACTCAACAAAATCTTACTTTGGAGAATTCTAAGACTTCTATTCTATTACTTAATAAAGTTGATTTACTCTGGGATGACCTTCTTTTAATCTTCCAATTTGTTTGGCATTCGTCAGTAGAATGCTTCCAAATCCAACATCTGACTTTTGGAGGCAAGGTTTATCTTGACCACAATTCATTTGATTACTCAAATACTGTAATGAGAACTATGAAATTGGAGCACATACAGTACAGAATTTTTTATATTTCACAGGAGAGGGTCTACTTGCTTTTTACCAAAATGGATATAGAAAACCTGACTATATCAGATGCACAAATGCCACACATGCTGTTTCCCGTTTATCCTACAAGATTCCAGTATTTAAATTTTGCTAATAATATCTTAACGGATGACCTGTTTAGGCAACCTATCCAATTGCCTCATCTGAAAACTCTCATTTTGAAGGGCAATAAATTGGAGACACTTTCTTTAGTGAGTTTCTTTGCCAACAACACATCCTTGAAGTACTTAGATCTGAGCCAGAATCTGTTACAACATGAAAATGATGAAAATTGCTTTTGGCCAGAAACCTTGATCACTATGAACCTGTCATCCAACAAATTCGCTGATTCTGTTTTCAGGTGCTTGCCCAGAAGTATTCAAATACTTGACCTGAATAATAACAAAATTCAAACTGTCCCTAAAGAGATTATTCATCTGAAGTCTTTGCAAGAGCTAAATCTTGCATTTAATTTTCTAACTGATCTTCCTGGGTGCAGTCATTTCAGAAAGCTCTCAATTCTGAACATTGAAATGAACTTAATTCTCAGCCCATCTCTGGATTTTTTTCAGAGCTGTCAGGAAGTTAAGACTCTGAATGCAGGAAGAAATCCATTCCGGTGTACTTGTGAATTAAGAGATTTCATTCAGCTTGAAAAATATTCCGAGGGCATGATGACTGGATGGTCAGATTCATACATCTGTGAATACCCTTTGAACCTAAAGGGTACCCGGTTAAAGGATGTTCATCTTCCTGAGTTATCTTGCAACACAACTCTGTTGATTGTCACCATTGTGGCTACCATGCTAGTTCTGGGGATGGCTATGGCGTTCTGCTGCTTCTACTTTGATCTGCCCTGGTATCTCAGGATGCTGGGTCAGTGGACACAGACATTGCAGAGGATTAGAAAGACAACCCAAGAACAACTCAAAAGAAATGTCCAGTTCCATGTGTTTATTTCATACAGTGAACATGATTCTACCTGGGTGAAGCATGAATTAATCCCCAACCTGCAGAAAGAAGAGAAATTGGTTTGCCTTCATGGGGGAAACTTTGACCCTGGCAAGAGCATTGCTGAAAATATCATGAACTGCACTGAGAAAAGCTATAAGTCCATTTTTGTTTTGTCTCCCAACTTTGTCCAGAGTGAGTGGGGCCATTATGAATTCTACTTTGCCCACCACAGTCTCTTCCATGAAAATTCTGATTACATAATTTTTATCTTACTGGAACCTATTCCACTCTACTGCATTCCTACCAGGTATCCTGAGCTGAAAGCTCTTCTGGAAAAGAAAGCATACTTGGAATGGCCCAAGGATAGGCGTAAATGTGGGCTCTTTTGGGCAAATCTTCGGGCTGCTGTTAATGTTAATTTATTAGAAACCAGAGAGATGTGTGAACTACAGACATTCGTGGAGCTGAATGAAGAGTCTCGAGGTTCTACAGTCTCTCTAGTAAGAACAGACTGCCTATAAAATCCTCTCTTGCCCTAGGGAAGTTGGGACCTGCATACACTGTTGGGATAGAAGTTGATACATCCTTTATGATGGTAATTTGGCAATATCATTAAAATGAAAAATGATTATTTTTTTCATGTCAGTTCCCGGAAGGATTTCTAAGAATGTATACTATAGAAACACAAGTTTGCAAAGGCTTATGTAAAAAGGTGTGCATCCCAGTATTATTTATAATCATGAAAAATTGAAAACAGCTCATATTTCCATAGAATAAATATTAATTCAATAAATTATAGTTCACTAATGCAATAAAATATTACACAACTATTAAAAAGAATGAGGTAGTTCTATTTTTACTGGTATGGGGAAAATTATTCTAATATGCTGGTTTATATATTGAAAAAGAAGTCTAAATGAATCTATACCAGTGCATTGGTATAGTAACAGTGGTTTGGGTCTGGGAGGTTGTATTACAGAAAACCTCTGGTTTCTATGTTGTATATTTCTGTAACGTTGGAATTGCTTAAGTGAATCTGTATTCCTTTTGTAGGTAGAAAAAAACAATAAAGATAATTTTTAAAGCCTACACATCCTATTCATTTCTTTTCATTCTTCCTTTCTAGTCGCACCAGTCATAGAACGAAAACAAGCTTTTCTAAATTTTGCAAAATTATATGTTACTTCCCTGATTAGAAAAATTTCTGTAGGTCAGGATGTCTGGGTGGCTCAGTTGGTTAAGAAAAATTTCTGTGATTTATGGCACATATAAAGGAAGAAAATGGCCATATTTAAAATCTGACACCCATTTCCTCTTACCTCCATGCATCCTATCATTGAGCCATATCAAGTTATTGCCCTTTCCCAGAACATTCTGTCTATTTGGTATCATGACTGATTGTTGAAGGAATCTTACGTATCCTTCAAGGTACAATCCAAATGTCAACTCTTTTTTGAAAACTTCCTCACTTCCAAGTATGATGCTCCTTGATGCTCCATAACACTTCAGACATATTTCTATCACCAAACTGACCATATATGTTTTTAAAGTTTCCCTTTCTTATTAGACTATGAGCTCCTCAAAGGCTAGGACAGACTTCTCTATGCCCTTATTTTCAGCAGCCATTTGCTCAGTCCCTGGTTCAGAGAAGGTGTCAGTGAATATTTATGTTAGGTAAGCTAGAAGAAAATAGAAGGGACACAACTGGCTTCAGGATAGAAAGTCAGCTGAGAAGACCGAGAATCCAGAATTGAAGGATTTCTGAGTATAGCTTGAATCATGTGAAATTGTCAGTATGTGGTTGCTCTTGGCCTATAAGAACATCTATTTTATCTCAATCTAATAACCCTAATCTCCTAAGCAGGGTAAAATTGAGCTCTGCATCTATTTTATTTCCTCATAGTTGTCATCTTATGAATTCCTCATGCTAGTAGTCATCTGAGAAATTGTAATCAAGCTGGTCAGCCTGAGTATAGGGACAGAGTTGGGTCAATCTCCAAGCCAGGTTGTGCTGGCTTTTGGCTCATGACCAGTCTATTATGACGAGCTAGAGCTCAGTAGCCTTGAGGCCGAGTGTCTCTCTTCTTCCCCCCTTGGTGAGCCCATAGTCTGTTTGGTAGAAGGGGAAATCCAAGGAAACCACAGTGCAGGGAGAGCAGAGAATGGGGAGAATGCATTTCCAACCAGGCTTTCAGCATCTGGGCCACTGTTGTTAGTGTGATTCATGGCTTCTGGGGGAGTCAGACAGACTCTGTAGGAGGATTTTGTAAAGTTTGAATAAATGACTCAGTGTGAGACTCTTACCTTTAAAGATGAGTTAATTGGGAACATGTAAAGTAGGTGACATTAGCCCTCAGTCACCAGGATTGAGTTACTCCATGGTAGAATCCTCAATTTAGTAATACAGTCTTAAAGATAAATGTACTTTATCACAACTAAAAAAAATAACACATCAGGCACAGCAGTCAGCAACTTCTTGTTTCAGCAGCTGGACTACCTTAAATCTTACATATCAGACCATTGTACTGTTCCTTTCTCAGAAACTCACATGCCACCAAAAATGGCCTGCTTTGCTTGGTTTTGACTCTTATGTCTCATACTGGAAAACGAATTTTACATAAGTTTAATGTTGGGGCTTGAGATACAGGTAGCACCTAGCCTCATGCAAACCTAATCTTATACTTCTCCCCAGACATTTCGGATTTCACCAAGGGACCCACTCTGCTCAAGCATGACATTGATGAGGAAGTAAGCATCACACAGGCTCATGCTGTAGTGGAACCCAGTGTGAGGACTCTGGTCATGTTTCCAAAGTGATTTCAGGTCTTGTGAAGTTGCAAGTTCCTTTGCATTTCCTTGCCATTTGTCCACCTGGACCTTCTTCTCGTGTTTTTTTTTTCCCCCCAAGGAGACTGAGCTCTATCAATATTGTTCATGTCTGTCTTGGATTTTTCATGGTGCTTTCACAACTACTGTGCATCTCTGCAGGTAAATGACAATCTTTTCAGGATGCCAACAGTCCGGTGTTGACGATGTTCTATAGTCTACAAACATGGCAAAGAGGTCTATACTAACATGGGTTTATAATCCTCTAATTCCAAGTGGTTTGGAGGGAGAAGAGTTTTAAATGTAAGTTATGGCAAATGTGCCCTGAGGTTCAACTCCTTTATGAATTATAATGAACCATTCAAGAAAAGCATGGACTAGGAATATTTAAACTGAGTGAGGGTTTAGAGCTTATCAAGTATAACTCTCACTTTTAAGTGGGAAGTTGAGGCTTGGGAATTCTACATGACTCACCTAAGCCTGAGGTCAAACATTAGTCTTTTAATTCCTTGGCTGAAGAGGCTTTTCTTTCCAATCTAGGACAAGGTGTCTCTTACTTTTTGTATTTATTTTATCATCTTGATCCTTTCATTTCCATTCTGGACAACAGGGCCCTGGGTTGGGCCCCTTGCATATCCTGCTTATACTGTCCAAAATTATTTGTGCCTGGACTCTGCAGTCTTTCCCTACTGCCTCACACCCCTTCCCCCATCCCAGCCCCCAACTCTTAGGAGAGCCTTCCTTGAATTTCTAAGTGCTTCTTAGGGTCTGGTACTGCCAAGACTGGCAGTGTTCTTTGAGTGAGATATCCTCGGCCCAGGCCAGATCCACATGGATCCTGGTCTTCATTTGTCCCCTTCAAGATGCTTTCTGACCCTTTGTCTTGCACATGAGGTCAACCAAGTATTCTGAGGAGCTCCAGAACTCATGCGTATGGGGTCCTCTCAGAGTCTGGTGGTTGAGCCCTGATTTGAGTTCGACAATCTGGAAAGCAGATCACTCCTGCTGGCTGAAGGAGCATGGTACAACCCTAGATTGGGCCACCAGAATAGTGCTAACACACTGATTCGGGATGATTCTCACAGTGAACACAAGATGACTTCAGGGGTCAGAGCTATCAGTGGTCTACCACCAATACTTGGGCTTAGGCCACCAGTGTGGGCTTGTGTCCATCTGCGTTTTGACTGTGGTGCCACCTCTTGTCTGTGTCACCTTAGGATAGCAAGCATGGTGACAGGTGTATTTTACCCTGTTCTCCTCCTCTTCCCCTAACCTCTGGCATCCAGGGTGATAACCACCATAGCTACAGGCTCTGTGTCATGTGCTAGGTAGTCCTACAAGGATGGTTTTCAAGACTGAACACCAACGGGCCTTCCAATCAATGTCCTCTCTTATCTGCTATTGGTGTAGTGACATTGTGCTCTCCCTGTCTTAAGCCATGCTGAAGAGGGAAGTACATATCTTATAAGACTAGGAGGGTGCTTCTCACCAAACCCCCAACTGGTATCGGTGTGTGGAAGGCAAGTGTTCAGTCAACATCAAAAGAGCTCCCATTCTGAGAACGCAATGATTACTACTTCAAGAGTCCAAGAGAAGATAAGACTGGAAAATACCTTGTTCTGTGTTTATACCATACAATTCTGAATGGTAAACAGGACCAGAAAAGGAATATTGATTCATATTTACCTACATATTTGGGGAAGGCTCGCACCAATGGAGCACAGTAGCAACCTTTGAGAAAGAGTCATTGAAAGGCAGTGTGGCTGGATGATACAGTATCATGGTTAATAATGTGATCAGCATTACAGGCATGCTACTGGGGAACTTCAGAGGCAAGAAGAGCTATCCTGTTTAATGCAAACAGGCTCTGAAGGACCCATGTCCTTGTGATTAATTACAGCACTGCAACGGTTTTCTCCTGGTGGGACATATAAAATTAACCGGGGAGAGTGCATTGGACAATAAAATGCCTGAAGGATGGTTCCTGGATTTGAACAGGAATTGATGCTGCTTGGACCCTACAAAGAATCTTTCAATGTGCCAATTGGGCAACAAACAATACATATGTAATTCCTCTCTATCTATCTTCATGAATACGACACTATACCTCTTGTGGATCCATATATTTTGAAACATTTTTGAATCAAATTATTGATATAGACAGGAGCCCTACATGGCAAAATGTCTTTTCCCAGGGCCCTGCACACCCTGGAGGCAGCTCTGAGAAGGAGAATATCCTGACTTATGCAGCCAGAACTTACCTTGTTTCTTATTTCTTAGCTGCTCAACTTATTCTGGTTTTTGCATAAGTCGTTGACAGCAGGAGACTTTTGTCTCAAGTGCTAATGGGTCATGTGGTGAAATTCAATGGTAAGACTGAAGGATCTGACAGAGTGGCAAAGGCAAATTCTAGTACCACAGTATTAAGGTTATTGGAACGGTTTTTATAAAAAATTGAAGGGAAGCGAGGCATTTCCTCTTTTATGTCACGATGGGTGAAAGCTCAACATGATTAAATTCTGTTCTCTTTATGGAAGATGTTAGATTTTTAGTTGTGCCTGGGATCTTTCTAAACCTAATGGCCTGAAGTATTTAACTTCCTGGCAGCAGTACCTTTGGCCCAAGGGGAAGAAGTAGGGCAGAGAAAGAAGCTATATATATACCAGGTTAGCTCTAATTGTCCATCAGGACCAAAGTCTTCTTTTGATTCCTGGACTCATTAATCCTGGGGAGATCCAGAGACCCATCAGCCCTCAAACTCCTTCTGATTCTTTGATTTCTAGAAAAGAGTTGGGTCAGTCTCCATGATAGTGTTTTTAGTATGACTGTCCTGTGTGTAATAATACAAATAGCTATCCCTTCTTGAGGCTTATGTGGGCCAGCCACTGTTAAGGATGTTGTGAGTTATCCTTGTTAATTCTCATAGACCTATGACTTAAATTTATCATTCTTCTCATGGAACAAAGTACCCAAGGTGCCCAAAAGGTAAGGTTTCAAGGCCAATAAATCACAAAAATCCAAGGCAGTCTGATTATAGAGCCTGCTTTCGTATCTCCCATGCTATGCAGCCTCCCAAGAGTTTGCTAACTATTGGTTTCATTCATATTTATATTCACCATGAAAATACTTGTTCCTACTAGACCATATTTTTGGATGGAGGTGTCTTGTTGCTTAAGAGTTACTCTCATCATTTAGGGTATAACCCAAATTCTGCCAGGGCTCACTGTGGCTAAAATAGGGCACATCAACATCAAGGACCCCCAAGTTCTTGTTCTTGCCCCCACCCGCTGAAGCAGGGCTTCTGCTCCTCCTGCAAAGGTCCGCATGAGTAGTGCTAGGAGACCCCAAGGAGCCTCAGTTCTGCAGGCACATCACACTGTCAGCTACACTCACCATTTGGCACCACCATAGTCGTCTGCCACTCTGGCTAACTCAGGCGGCTAGACCTGTGGCCTCTCAGAGCCCTTGAAAGAGCCTTGCACCACTGACATTGCTGAATGAAGGTGCCTCCTCGATGATGCTAATATCCATGCTGAGGTGTTTTCTCCCAATAACCCCAAATTCATTTATCCTTGGGGTGAGGAGAGAAGCCAGGCTTCCCAAAACAGGGTGTCAATATCCCAGCATTCCAAAGCTGCCATGCTGGAACCCAGAACCTCACCAAGCCAACCTGCTCAGCATCGCTCATTGTCAGGGCGATGCAAATCAAAACCCCACTGAGCTATCACGTCACACCTGTCAGAATGGCCATGAACCAAAAGACAACAAATAATGTGTTGGCAAGGATGTGGAGAAAAGGGAACCTTTGTTCCCTTGAAAAGGGAATTCCTTGCTGGTGAGAATGTAAATTGGTGCAGCCACTATGGAAAACAGTATGGCGGTTCCTCAAAAAAAAAAAATCACAAATAGAATTACCATATGATCCAGCAATTCCAAAGAAAGTGAGAACCCCCCCGTTCCCTGCAGCATTATTCACAACAGCCAAGATAGGAGAACAACCAAAGTGTCCATTAACAGATGAATGGATAAAGAAAGTGTGGTATAAATATACAATGGAATATTACTTGGCTATAAAAAAGGAAGGAAATCCTGCCCTTTGTGACACCATGAATGGACCTTGAGGGCATTAAGTTAAGTGAAATAAGTCACACAGAGAAAGACAAATGCTGAATGATCTCACTCACATGTGGAATCTAAAAAACAAAACAAAACCCAAACACATACCAAGCTCATAGATACAGAGAACAGACTGAGGGTAGCCAAAGGCTGGTGGGTGGTAGGTGAAATGGGTGAAGGGGGTCACATGGTACAAACGGCCATTTATAAAATAAACAAGTCCTAGGGATGGAACATGCAGCCTGATGACTATTGTTAATAATAATAATAATAATAATAATGTATTGCATATCTGAAAGTCGCTAATAGGGTAGACCTTAAAAGTTCTTATCCCAAGGAAAAAAAGTTTTAGAACTACATATGATGATGGACGTTAACTAGATTTATTGTGGTGATCATTTCAGATTATATACAAATTTTGAACCATGTTTTACACCTGAAACTAATGTAAGGTTATATGTCAATTATGTCTCAATTTAGAAAATTGGAGCAAAAAGTAAGACAATCATACTAGGGTTTACAGTTTATTTAAAAATAATTTGAAATCTAATGTCATATTAAATGACCCTGTTAGAAAATAGATAAATAAACCTCTAAAAACAAAACAGAGAATTATTCAATTGGATGCACATATACATCATAAACCTCCAAATCTATAACAGTCAATTAACTTTTTTAAAAATAAAAAGTGGCTATACACGTCTCAGGAAGCTTACAATTAAAGAGGCACTAATGAAAGAGGAAAACCCTGCATATTCGTTATAATAAAAATAGTATTATGAATATGTGTACTCAGCCTAATGAACTGGTGACAATTTTCTGTAACTATCATAACATGAAAATAAACCTTTCTGTTCATTTTTAAAACATTCCCAAATACTTAATTGGGCTCTGTCCTATATTTTTCTGAAAAGCAAAAGTGAAAAAAATCACTACATCTTTTGATGCTTAGCAATAAATTTATGAGTGTGCAATTGTGCATACTTAGACAATTGGGCAAAAAATAAATTTTGGTCCTTTGCTGCTTCCTTTTCAGTTTTTGTACATTATGGTTCCAGGGTTCACAACTGTGCAGAGACCACAAAGTTATGTCATATGTCTTAGTCTTTACAATTCATGTAGCAAATTTGAATTAAAATTTAAAAACATTATAGGGCGCCTGGGCGGCTTTTGCTGGGGTCATGATCTCAGGGTCCTGGCATAGGGCTCCCTGCTCAACAGGGAGCTTGCTTCTCCCTCTCCGCTGCCCCTCTTCATGCTCTCTCTCGCTATCTCTCTCTCTCTCTCTCAAATAAATAAAATCTTTAAAAATAATTAAAAAATAAAAACATCTTATTCTTTAGGAAGTTCAAAAAATCTGTTCCCCCAAGCCAAGCATGTGGTTTATATAATGAAAAGAAATAGCTGAACTACATATGTGACACAAGATTAAAAAAAAAAAAAAATCTCTGTCCTCAAAAGCAGGTGTGCGCATCTCAGCACCCCAAAGTCTCAGCGTTGGGATCCAGAGTTTTATTGAGTCTCTTACGAAATCTGTTTGTTCCGCACTCACTCCTAACCTTTGTGGGAGCTCCAAACCAGTCCAGGGGGCAAGGAGTATGATTAGCACCCCATTTTCCTTATTCCTTCCCACCTCTCCTTTGCAACCCCGCCCCCTACCCCCACCAAGGACTCTTTCCTCCTCCCACCCACGCATAGCAATAGACGCATAGAAACGGAGAGGGAGTGAACATCATCCAAATAGCCCAACTTCTATTCCCGGTTTGGATTCAGTTAGACCACACTGCTACCTATTTTATAAAGCAAATTGGATGGGGAGGATTGCCCCATAAGGAAGCCCAAGACAGGCTGGAGGAGGGCAATGAATACATTCTCCACTGTCAGAACCTTAGAAAACCTTAGCCCCATCTTCTTCCTGAGGTTTTGTAAGCAGGAAACTCGATAAGCTTGCAACTGTCCCAAAACGGAAAGATAGAATTTCGCTTTTAATTTTTAAATCTCTCAGTCTTAAACCTTAGCTTAAGGCCTCGAACTAAAAAGGACAAAAACGATATACAAAGGTCATTAAAAAGGCAAAACCAAACCACACAAAACAAAAAGAAAAAGAGAGACAAGGACCAAGAGAAAAAGACGGCTGGCGCCAGCTCTCCTGCAACTTCTCATTTTGCAGCGTGCGGCTAACCTTAAAGCAAGGCCCCGGGGGAAGTCAAACGCCCGGCCCTGGGGCTTCGCCGGGAGTTTCACTTCACTGGTTGCTCCTCACCGGCCCTTGCCCGCACGGAAAGCAGAAGTTCCGCGACATTAAAATAGATCGCATTGTGCATGCAAGAGTAGTATCATCAGCAAAGCGTGTCTTCCCGTTAGCTCACTTCTTCAATTCTCAGCTTGGCTCTCTGCAACCCAATTGGATGGGCTCTATCAGAAACCCTGCCTTGGCCGGAGCGGGAAGCTTTGCAGGGCTTGCGGAAGCATCTTACCACTTACTGTTTTGTAAATTCTGCAATAAATTCCTTAATGAGTCCCAGTGCCAGAGAAAGAAGTACAGGGAAAAACCATTCTGACCTTCACCAGAGCTCACTTTGACCCGGGGCACCTGCCACATCCGTCGTTCTTCAGAGGGTGGACCTGCAAGGGATCCAGGACATTGGGATGTTACAAGAAAGCTGCGCTGGTTTTTCTTTTGTTGTTTCTCATTTTTCTTTCTTTTCCCTCTTCACTACCACGGAAAGGCATAGAAGGAAGCCGCTTTTCCGGTCGGCTCAATTCTTATTCCTGTCCTAAATCACAAACTGAAAAAAACAGTTGGAAACCAGGGAAAATCGCTTGAAAGCCAGAACCTTGCGCACACACCGCATCACACCTGAAAGCTAGTTAGAAATGCCGTATTTCAGGATCCATCCCAGACCTACTGAATTAGAATCTGCATTTTAACAAGCCCCCTCCCCCCCGCTGATTTCTATGTACAATAAGGTTTGAGAACCTTGGGAAAGGAAAACTTTAAAAATGAACTCAAGTCTTGCCCCCAGGGGCGGGCCCTTGTGTGAAATTTTAGGGTCACAGCGACACCTTGTGGTTACTTTGGTAGTTGCTGTTGCGCTTTCTGGTGGGCACGTTTCGTCTGGGTTCATGCATCACTGGAGGGACAGGTGATCCTTGTACCAGCGCCCAGAGATCTCCGCGTTCCGCTTCCCTCCACCACGCTGTCAACTAAAGGGATGGAGGCCCTCTTCGAAGGATGCCTTCTACTAAAGCTTAGGACGGCAGATAGGCTTAGCCCATTCTCTGCAGTTGAAACAGCAGGACAACTGATCTCAAAGCATTTCTTTACCCTTCACAAGACTCCTCATAAAATTCACAAAGCCATTAAAACGCAGATGCACGAGATGGTTTTAGAGATCATCTAGATGAGTGGTCCTCGCCTTTCAAGGATGACAATCACTATGTAATATAGTTGCTATTACTGAACATTTACTTTGTTTCAGGCACTAGTCTAAGCACCTGGATGTATTAAGTCGCTTCAGCTCCACAAGGCAGTGAGGCAGGTGATCTATATTACCTCTATTCCGTAGCTCCTCATCTGATAATTTCGTTAGTAGGTGTTGTTGGTTGAGAAAAATCTATACTAACAAGAAACTATTATGATGAATCTAGTAACTCTTGAAAATGAATTTGCATTGAATGAAACCCAATGGGTTCTATATATATTTTGGGAAGAGCAGTGCATGGGAATAAGATTTGTTACCCAACCTCAGACTGTGTTTGGGCACACATAGACGTGTGGCCTCTTGCAACAGCTCCAAGGCTCTCCAAAGGATTCATAGCCCACAGGCTGGGAATCCCCAGTACAGAAGCACCCGCCAAAGGCCTTATTGATGCCATAACATACAATCCAGAACACTCCTGATTTCATCTGGTTTCTGATGCCTTGGCCTTGGATGGCAGACTTTGGGGAATAGCAGATGAGGAAATTGACTTCAGAGAAGTTGCCTATGGCTACACTTCTAGCTTGAAAAGCTACACTATAGAGACAGAGTCCGTGGCCAATCTCTTTGTTCTGTGCTCCGGCCTATACACCCTAGCAAGAATAATCTTCCTCAAACACAGTTTTCTTTGGGTTAATCTCCAACTCAAAATTACCTCCAACTATGCCCAGCTGGCTATGTGAGATAAAGCCCATTCTGATTACCTTGGTTTTCAAAGCAAAATCTTACACCAACCAACCTGCTCGTCTCTGCTCCCTTCATGTCTCCTATGCTGTCTAGATTATTCCTCTTGTCCTCTGTGTGTCAGGTCTCAAAGGAGACCTCTAGGAGGCTAGGTAGTGGCTAAGGTGACCCTCCCTGGGAAGCACTGCCTTGGTTAAGTCACTTGGAATACAGAGCTAGATCCTACATAGACAGACGAACAGTCAGATGGCCTTCTCAGAAGAGCAAACACAAGTTTACTGTAAAAATATATATATAATTACTGATTTGACCACATAAGTGCCCATGCTGGTGGTTATTCTCTTCTACCAGTCCTTTCTGGAAGAAATAGCATAACCAAAAGGTAGCTTGGTCAGCCTGAGTCTTAGCCATTTCTTGTTTCTGGCTGCCCCGTATCAATTCCCTCTTTCTAAAAATACCTTATTTCCTTTTGAAGCATCCTCTCTTCCCACTGGTGGATATAATCTGGAGACAGTGACTAAGATTCGGGCACTTTCTGGTTAGTGGGTAGAGCGGTGGCCCAGGCTCACAGAACAGTAGACAACTGCACGCTCTCTTCCTGGTATTTCAATCTTGACAAGAGGAGCAAAGAAATAGAAAAATATTTTATTTCGTCCCCACAGTGGTGCCCTGGTCTTCCGGAGCCTTCTTTTAGACTTCCTGGTGGTCTTCAAGTCCTATCCCCCAAAGGGGGTGGGGGGATGAGGTAACTGGTTGATGGGCATTAAGGAGAACATGTGATGTAATGAGCACTGGGTGCTACATAAGACTGATGAATCACTGAACTCTACCTTTGAAACTAATAATACAGTATATGTTAATTAATTGAATTTAAATTAAAAAAAATTTAATCCTATCCTTCAGAAATATCATAGTTCCTGCCTGTTTCCAAGCTTCCACCTCATTGATTCTGTGAATACTCTACATCCTTAAAAAAAAAAAAAATTCTTTTGAATTAGCATGCTAGTCAACTACTGCTAGAATATGTTGTATAAAAAACAACCCTCAAAATCTCTGTTTATACCAACAAGAATTTATTTTCTGAAGTCCCAGGTCTGTTGGTCAGCTGGCGCAGTGGTGTTTCCGACTTCAGGTTCCGTTAGGTCTGTTCATGGACCTCTCGTTTGAGGACAGAAGCAGTTACTCAGGGTGTGCTCTTCTCATGGTAGGCGGTAGAGGGCGACGTAGCCCACGCAAGCACATTTAAAATCTCTGTGGAGCATCCTCTACGTTAGTCTGCATTTCATTGGCCAAAGCTAGTCACATGGTCAAACTTAAACGCAACTGTGCGGAGATATGTGTTACGGCTATACTCCGCAGGCCGGCACGGTGAAGACCCCAGGGAAGGGGCATCGATGTATTTGTATTCTTTTGCAAGGAGAGGGTGCAAAATTAGGACCATTAACCTACCTTGGTTAGCCAGAAAATAATAAAATGTTAACATTATGTTAACAATTTAACATAATGTTAAATTAATTTTAACAAAGTTAATTTTATCAATCTTTGCCTTTATGGTTTGTGCTGACCAACTCCTGTTTAAGAAATTTCTGGTTCTTTGACCCAGGAATATCATACAGATAGTCCTCTTTGTTTTTCACGTTTAAGTGTTTAGTCCACGGCCCAGCTGAGGCAGGGACCCAACTTTGAATCTTTCCTAATAGTTGACCAATTGGTCCACCCTTGGTTTTTGTTGTTGTTTTTGTTTTCTTTTTTAAGATTTATTGATTTATTTGAGAGAGATAGAGCACATGGGGGTGCGAGGAGTGGAGAGGGAGAAAGAATCACCAGCGGACTCCCCGCTGAGCGTGGAGCCCACATGGGGCTGAATCCCAGGACCCTGACATCATGACTTGAACCAAAACCAAGAGTTGGCCGCTTAACCAACCGAGCCACTCAGGTGCCCTGCAACCTTGTTTTGAATACTTCATCCTCTTCCTGGTGAAATGTAATGCCACCTTTGCCATGGAACAAGTTTCCATAAATGCAGGAGTGTCTTGCTGGATTCTCTCTTCGATTTCATTATTCTGATCATCAACTTTCATGCTCATACTGCACTTCTCAATTATTCCATCTTTAATCCTTACTCAGAATCAGCTTGTCAAGTTCCACATATGCACACTAACAATATTGATGAATATTTTGTGTGCAATTTCTTTGAATTAAAGATTAATATGGGAGAAAGAGGGTTTTTAAGATAGTAAGTCTTCCTTCCCCTGGAGAGTCTCTAATTACGTTCTGCAAAATTTTATAATTTTCTTCTTACAGCATGAACCTCATTTGTTAGATTTATTCCTAGAGATTTCATTTCTGTGCTATGAGTTAAATGTGATCTTTTAAAAATTACATCTTTTAACTATTATATAGAATATAGAATATATATAGAGAGAATATAATATACAGAATCAATTTATTCTATAGAATATATAGAATATAATCAATTTTTGTAGATGGCTCTCAAAGCCAGCAACCTTTATCACATAGCTAACATTTATGTAATCCTTACCATGTCCTAAGCATTTTATATGGGTGGAATGCATTCAAACCCACAGCAACTCTATGAAGGAGTAGTATTATAACTATTCATCTATGAGGGAACTGATATCCAGAGAAGAACAGAGAGATTAAATAAGTTGTCCAAGGTCATATATGGTGAAGCCAGGATTCAAACTCATTGACCAATATCCAGGGCGATAACCACAACACTATATTTGCCTTTTAACCTTGCTAAGCCCTTGCCTTAATTCAAGTGATTTGCTTGTCTATTCTCTTAGGTTTGCCATGCAAACCACAAAAATAGTGACTGCTTTAAAAAGCAACTAGCAAATCCATGGTTAACACCCTAGTGATGCTATGCTTGTGTGTGCATGCACACGTGTGTGTGTGTGTGTGTGTGTGAGAGAGAGAGAGAGAGAGAGAGAGAGAGGAGGAGGAAGAACTTGATAAAGAGCAGCATTCCAGAGCAAACGGAATTCCCCAAACCTTTGGGATTGCTGGTCTACTTCCGGGAGGAGCCAGGCATCCTCCGAGAGGCCTGAATGGGGAAAGAGGCCTGAATGGGGAAAGAGGCCCGAATGGGGAAAGAGGCCCAGGGCTCGAGGGCAACAGACAGTGTCAAATGACAGCCCTCTCCTTCCCCACCCCACCCCTGGATTTGTGCTGAATCAAAGGCCCATTCAGGCCCCTCCCTTTCACAGAGCGAGGCCAAGGGGGCCATCCCTGGAGGCTGAACTACGACAGTCCCATGGGCTTCTGCTCCACACACACATGCTTGGGTTTGAAACCACAATATACTTGGCACTGGTTTTACACACATTACTTTCCCAGTGCTGGGGGGCGGGGAGGGGGAAGGCACGAGAAGGATGAAAGGGGAGGTCTGGAGGGAGGAGGAATTCTTTTTCCAGTCCAGTGAATGAGGTTAATAAGTGGAAAAATAAAGCTACTCTCCATGAAGGGTCCTTGGAAGGGTTACCAGGCCACAATAATTAAAAGCAAATTAAAAGGCTATATCATTCATGCAGCCTCAATGGCCTGTCTCAGCCCTGAGAGAGCTGAGTCTACTTCTGGGCAGTGGAGGGAGCGTGGGGAGGAGGGAAAGCAGGGAGGACTTCAGGTAATCGCATGTGGGGCGCCAACCAGTGAGAAGCAGGGATCCCCGCCTGGGTCCCTCTCTGTGGCATCCCAAATGCTAAGTCGTGAATTAGGGAATTGATTGAATGATCATCTTCCAAAACCCCAGGAGGAATTGGACATTTGTTCACACATTTCCAAGGAATGTTTTCTGGTGCTTTGTGTCATGTGAAAAAAAAAAAAACCCCACACCAAACCAACCTTAGCTTGGTCATCTTGAGGGAGTCGCTGGAATCTCTCCGGCTCTCAGTTTCCTCTCTGTAAAAGGAAGGTGCAAACTAGATCAATTTTTTTTCCCCAAACCGTGCTCCCTGATCTTCTCTGAAACCTGGAACAGGTAGAAGGAGGGGAAATAGAAATTTTCATTAAGCAATTCAACCCTTTCTGCTTCTGTCATTTTTGACCTCAGACCATTTGCCACACCAGCTGGTTGAGCAGTTAATTCTAACCAGGCCCATCTCTGTGACACGCTAATGCTGTCAACAATTCCAGGTGACCACTGCCTCTGCACTGGTTTGGCCCCTTTGCCACCTTGTGGGAGCTGTGAAAGGTTCCTGTCAGCATCGTGTCTTTCTCAAGGAGAGTGACTTGTGACAAGCCGGCCGGCTGGTAAGAACTCGCAGGTTCCGGGCTGGCGGAGGGAGCCCGGTGGCCTGCGTGGAAGTGGGATTGCAGAGATCTACGTCTGTATTTTCACAGATGCAGGGCGGATACTGCATGAGATTCTGCAACCATTAACAACTTCCCGGTGAAACCTTTCTTGAACTCCAAAGGTGGGTTATATGATGTCCTTCCTATGTTTTCCAAAGCACCCTGGCTATTCACTCCCCAAGAATTTAAAATTGTTAGTGGTATTGATGAGGGAACAGAAGGCAAGCTGAGGACAAAGCAGAAACTGACACCCCGCAACCCCCTCCCCCCCATGGGATGTTTGTGACATTCCTCAGGCACTCCTGGCTGCCCTAAAGCAAAAAGAAATAGTTAACCTATACAGACCACAATCCTGCAAGACTTGAGTCTCCCTCAGTTTACAAATGTCTTAGCAATCTACAAGAAAGAAGCATTTCTATCAATAACCTAGCTTCCAGAAGGAAATGTAGATACAATTAAATATCTTTATAATCTGCAACCTCCAGAAAGTTCCCAACTATCTTCATGTTAATGCCTTACTAGAGGGGTAAACAACCTTAACTTGACAATAGCAAGGCCTCCAGTTTCCTGTGAGTCTTCTTTAACATATGAAAGTACTTTCTTGAAACCTCCCCTTTTCCTTACCTCCCCCAACCCCATAGTATATAATCAGCCACCCCTCACAACCCGGGGCAGCAGCTCTTTCTGCCCACGGGTCCTGTCCCTGTGCTTTCATAAACCACCAATTTTGCACCAAAGGCATCTCAAGAATTCTTTCTTGGTCTTCGGCTCTGGACTCCACCCCACTGAACCTCACCTGTGTTCCACAACCTCATCTGTATGGGCTGTATACCCACTCTTCATGTACCCTTTCTCTAGTCTGGAGGTCAGAAGCCATTGCTTTCCACTAGGAATCCCCAGGACCTAGCAAAGTCCTTGCCCTACAAAGGTGATGGTATTTCCCAGAAATAGCAACAGCAGTATTTCCAGCATCTGCCACATGTTCTTCCATAAACTTCCCACTCCCCATCACCAGGCAGAATCTATTTCCCCTCCCCTGACACCTGGGGCAGGAGGAGGGCCGACTCCAGGGCTGCCTCAACAAATGGAATCCTGCAGAATGCTTGATTTCCCGGGCTAGAGTATAAAGAGACATAAGGATTCTGCCTGATGCTGCCTCCCTTGGGATGTTGACCCTTGAAACCAGCCACTGGGTCGTGGGGAGCAAAGAATTTCCCAGCCGACAGCCAGCTTCCACTGCCAGACAGATGAACGAAAGACCTTCAGATGATTCCATCCTGTAGACTTCGAGCTTTCCAGTGGAGGCATCAGACATTGTAGGGCAAGACAAGGTGTCCCTGGTTTTTCACGTCCAAATTCTTGATCCATAGAATTGGTGAGCATATAAATGCTTGCCCTGCCCCTCTAAACGTTGGAGTTGTTACTCAGCCCTTGTATTTGGAACCGTGGTCCATGATAGACACTAAATACATTAGTGAGTGTCCAGCCTTGGGTTCTAGAAGATCCCTGGCCCCTCCTAAGAGGGAGAAGAAAAACAGAGCTATTCCAGGAAATAAGTGGAAATGCACTGTGTTTCTCTAAAGTTCTAAGGCATAAATATCTATTAAGTACCTACTAGACTATTATAGAAAATATTTTTTTAAAAATCAGGATCCTATCAAGCCATGAAAAGACATGGAGGGAACTTCAATGCATTTTACTAAGGGAAAGAAGCCAGTCTGAAGAGCCTATCGATTGTATGATTCCCGCTAATAAACCTTCCGAAAAAGATGTCACTGTGAAAGCAGTAAAATAGATCAGTGATTGCCAAAGGTTAGGGGGAGAGGACGAACAGGCAGAGCACAGAGGACTTCTAGGGCACTGAGACTACTCACTGAGACAGACTGTAAAGGGGGGTACGTGTTCTTCTGTACCCAAACCTACAGAATGCACGCCACGAAGCAGGAACACTAAGGCAAACTGCAGGCTTTGTTGGTTTCTAGATTCACTATCGGTTTCTAGGTTGTAACAATGTGAGTGTTGGTTTCGAGACTGTAACAAATGTACCACTCTGTGCTAATGGTGGGGTCACCTGTGCTTGGGTGGGGACAGGAAGTATATGGGAAACATCGGTATTTTCTATTTAGTTATGTTTTCTTTCCATTCAATTTTGCTGTGAACCTAAACTGCTCTAAAAAATAAAGGCTAGGGGCTCCCAGCTGGCTCAGTTGGCAGGGTATGTGACTCTTGATCTCGGGGTCATGAGTTTGATCCACATGTTGGGTATAAAGGTTACTTTAGAAATAAGTAAATTAAAATAAATAAAAAATAAAGGCTATTTTTTAAAAAGATCATTTAAATATGGTTTTCTTTGTTTAAGAGCCTAGGGATTCCTTCTTCCCTCTCCCCAACCTTCTTGCAAATAAACAGGCTGTGAATTTTTAGTGTTTGCAGACTCGAGGGTAAAGTCCGACCATGTACCTCATGGGTTAATTTACCCCAGGACTTAGTCTTTCCTTCCTTCCTTTCTTTGGTGGGCTGCGTGTTATCTGGGAGCTGATCTGTTTCTAACATAATTTAAGGACTCCTCTGTTTTTGCCTTGAGTGACAGGGCACAGAACTAAATGAATGGCTTAGGAGGAGATTAAAACAAGGACTCCAGGGCAGTTTGAATAATGAATTAAGCCTTCATTATTCTTGTTTCTCTAACAGTTATTAATTAGTAACTGTTTTCCATAAAAATATCAGTGGGATCATCATTCTTAAAACTGGGCAACATAAACGTGATGTTTAATTTTGTGTTGCAATTAAAATTAGATGTTATAATTGGCTTTTATTGTTATGTCTATTTATTTAATAGGTATCTCCTTGGAAGATACAGCAGCTGACCATGTAGTTTCCAGATTATCTGGATGGCAGGTTAATTTATATGCACGCGTGTATGTATACACACTTGCCAAACAACTTGGAAGAAGAGTGGGTGTCTTTCTATGCCACAGAAACTTCCAACCTCCACGGAGCAGAGATTTGATGGCAGTATCAGTGGGCTGGGGACCGCAGGACAGGAAAAGGCACGGCCAGAAGCCTAGGCTGAGAAGAGGGAAGTCTGAGAGCTGCTTTCTGTAAGTTTTTCACTTAGAAATGATGACAACAGGTAGATTCTTTTTATTAAAAATATTTTAAGAATGTGCATTTGTCAATTGGTTTTTTAGTTTTATCAGTGTTCAACATGTACAAAGGTTAACATGTCAAATGGTCTTATTTTTTAAAAAAATTTTAGAAGACTATTTGAGAGAGAGAGAGCCCACAAGCAGGGGGAGGAGCAGAGGGAGAAGCAGACCCTTGGATGAGTGCAGAGCCCAGCAAGGACTAATCCCAGGACCCTGAGGTCATGACCTGAGCCAAAGTCACACACTTAACCTACTGAGCCACCCAGGCACCCCTCAGATGGTTTTATAAAGCTTTAATTGAAAACCAGCCATCCCCTACTGTCCTTTTCCATTCCTGCTTTCCTCTCTACACAGATGATCACTTCTGTTTCTTAAAGCTGTTTCTTCTGGAGCTTGTCTCATATTTCTAAAATACATGCTTGTACTACTATTTTTCATACTCTCATCTGTAAAATGGGTTTCACAACTTCATACGTCTGGTGAATGAAAAGGAATTAATTCAGGATGCCTGGCTGGCTCAGTCAATAGAGTGTGTGACTTTTGATCTTGGAGTCATGAATTCAAGCCCCACATTGGGCATAGGGCTCACTTAAAAAAAATGAAATAATAAAAAAAGGAATTCACAAAAAGCACTTTTAACAGTGCTGGGCACTGTTGTTATATTAACTTTCTGCTTTTTGTTATCACCTATTTTCTTCTTTCCATAAAAGCATTATATTTAGCTATGTTACAACACCCTCCTTTACACGCGCGCGTGCACACACACACAGAGTTTCTCCTCCTGCCCAGTATTTTTTTATCATAAGTTTTAAAGATCTATATTTAGTGTTTACATCATTTTCTTGAGTATCTATGGGTGGGTCACATAGGATTTTATGATTACATTTTCTTTCTTACTGGAGCTAATCATTATCTCTTGTTTTGTTTTGTTTTACTTGTTTATTTGCTTGGCATAAATCTGACACCAATTCCGACGTTTGTGTTTTTTCCACAGAAGCAAAAAAAAATTCTCAGACACCGGCTAAGTGTCCTTCAATTCAATTCAATCCTGACACGATGTACCTGGAGACAGTGTCAGATCCCATAGGTGAAGGGCTCAGTCCCACAGGACTGTCCTCTCTTCCAGTTCAGATGCCAACAGCAAGTCCAGATAGTCTCCTGTGCTTCTGACCCACCAGCTATCAATCAGAGGTTCCCGTGGCCCCCTCCTTGAATTCAATTAATTTGCTAAAGTGGCTCACAGAGCCCAGGAAAACACCTTACTTACTAGATTACCAGTTCTTCATAAAAAGCTATAATTCAGGAACAGCCAGATGGGACAGCTGCATGGGGCAAAGTGTGGGGAAAGGGTGGGGAACTTCTACGCCCTACCTAAGCATGCCACCCTTTATGAACATCCATGTGTTCATCAACCAGGAAGCTTTTCAAACCCCATCCTTCTGGGTAATGATGGAGGCTTTATGACCTAGGCGTGATTGATTAAATCACTGGCCTTTGGTGGCTGATTGAACCTCTAGCCCCTTTCCCCTCCCTGGTGGTCAGGGGGGTGGGACTGAAAGTTCTAAACTTCCTATCATGTAGTTGGTTCCCTGGCAACCAGCCTCTATCCCTAGGTTATCCAGGGGCTTTCCAAAAGTCTCCTCATCAACATCACAAAAGACATTTGTATCGCTCTTAATCACTTAGGAACTTCCAAGGGTGCCAGGAACAGGGACAAAGACCAAATATATATTTATTATAAATCATAATGTCACACTTCACTTTCTGTGGACCATGTCTTAAATCATTCCCAACCCCTCCACCAGAAATCTCTTCTCAATATATTCTAAAAGTGTAAAAGTCTGGGGGGCAGCTGTCCATCCCAGGGCTCACTCTCCTCCTGCTGTATTATGCCTGGTGGTTCTCTAAATTGGCCACACAGCTGTCCATTGAGATTGCCTTTTACTATCAACCTTAAAATTCCTTTCTGTTCTCCTCTATAGTAGATCCTTTTTTTTTCCCTCCTGTGTAATCTTCTTTCTTGCTTTATATTTTCCTTTTGAGTGAGCACATCCTTCAGTAGCTTCTAGGTTACGAATGTCTAAAAAATTACCTCACCTTCATACACGATTGATAGCTGAGCTAGGTATAGAATTCTAAGTTGAAAATATTTTCCCCTTAGAAGTGTGAAGACATTTTTCCCTAGCTTCCAGTGCAGCTCTTGAGAAGGCTAATATTATCTTTTGAATGAGGCTTGTTACTTCATCTCTGGATGTGTTTAGAATCTTCTCTTTGTCCTTGGAACTCCAAAATTTATAATTATTTGTCTTGGGGTGGGACTTTTAAAATCTATTAAGCAGATAGAACCACCTGGGTGGTTCAGTAGGTTAAGCATCCAACTCTTGATTTCAGCTCAGGTCATGATCTCAGGATCATGAGATCGAGCCCTGTGTCAGGCTCTGTGCTCAGTGGGGAGTCGGCTTGAGATTCTCTCTCTCCCTTTCCTTCTACCCCTCCCCCATGCTCTCTCTCTCCAAAATAAAATAAGTAAATCTTCAAAAAAATATAATCTATTATGCAGGGAACTCAGTAAGTCCTCTCAACATGAAAAGTCATGTACTTTACTTCTAAGGATTTTTTAAAAATTACCTTTGAGTATTTCAATCCCTCTATTTTCTCTGTTTTCTCCTTCTGGAACTTCTATTTTATTCAAACATTGTAAATTTTTATCTGGTCTCCAAATTTTCTTTTCTTTTTTTCTCTCTTATCTTTCCATCTCTGATATTTTTCTGCTTTCTGGTATATTTCTCAAAATTTATCTTCCAACCTTTCTATTGTATTTTGCATGTCTGCTGTCATAGTTAACTTCCAAGAGCTTTTATATAACCAACTAATTTCCTTCTCTTTTTTTTTCCTCTGAGAATATTAATGACAGTATCCTGAGGTTTTCTTCTGCTCCTTGCATTATTTCTATTTCTACTGAGATCTTCAAAAAAATATTATTTGTTTTGATCTCAGTTTTCCTATTAGAAAGTTTTTTCAGATGTTCGGTCATCCTTAGCTGCCAACTCACCTTTAAGAGTGAGGCACTAAAAAATGGATGGGAAGCTATGTGGGGTGTGGGTGAGAGTGTGTGTGTGTTTGTGTGTGTGTGTGTATGTATGTGTGTGTGCATGTGTCCATGTATATACATGTGGTGTTGGGGGTTATAGCCAATGGTGGAATTTTCTGCAGGATGATCTTGCCGGGACATCAGCAATCTGAGACTGGAGTGGAGCAAAGGGGGTAAGGGTCCACAGTTTAGGAAGTAAAATTCTACTTCACCCTCAATTTTCTGTTTGGTGCCCTGCCCTGACATCACTGAATCTGAGTCTCTTTGGCCTCCCTTCCTTAGAGAGTCAGCTTCTGGATTTCTGAGGGGGAGGGTAGAGGGTGGACAGATCTCAGTGGGAGCATCTGTGTACTTCTTGTATGAACTTGTACCTTTTGTTCTTAGCCTCGCTTTCACCCGGAGCCAACAACTCCAGAGGCTTTCTGAGGTTCTATGACCAAATCAGCTGCCTCCAGGCTGCCCCAATGTTAGCAGTTCAGCCTCCTTTGGTCAGCTAAGTCAAGAGGCACGAGTTCATAAGCTTCCCAGCTTCCAGAATATTTTTTTTTTTAAAGATTTTATTTATTTATTTGACAGAGATAGAGACAGCTAGCAAGAGAGGGAACACAAACAGGGGGAGTGGGAGAGGAAGAAGGGCTCATAGCAGAGGAGCCTGATGTGGGGCTCGAACCCATAACGCCGGGATCACGCCCTGAGCCGAAGGCAGACGCTTAACTGCTGTGCCACCCAGGTGCCCCCCAGAATATTTATTTCCTTTTCCACTTTGTTTTCCTTTTGTTCTTGTTGGGTATATATGCATATATATATATACACATATACACACACACACACACATATATATATTTAACCATTCACTGTCATTTTGGTGGAACTGGTGGTGGGGGAGTTGGTTAGGAGAGACACAAAACTGTAGATGGTATTTTCAACTTGCCACAATTAGCAGGATTTTTGAGTGATAGAATTCAAACAATGTAATGGTGAAATATAAACTGAGCTGCATTAATTTAATTCTTGTTGGATTCAGTGTTGACTTTTAAAATTTCCTGGGGGTGGTAGAGCTGGTTGTTTTTATAGGGTTTTATATTTCCATAGGATAGCATCCTATTTGTGTTGCATGTTTAGGTCAGGAAAAGAAAAAAAAAAAAAAAAGCACTGGAAATCAATAAATCACCTCAAGCATTAGAAAAGGAACAGCAAATTATACCCAGAGAAGCAGATAGAAGGAAATTGCAAAGATAAAATCAAAATGGAGCCGCCTAGTTGGCTCAGTTGGTTACATATCTGACTCTTAGTTTCAGCTCAGGTCTTTTTTTTTTTTTTTTTAATTATTTTTTTTAAAGATTTTATTTATTTATTCGACAAAGACAGAGACAGCCAGTGAGAGAGGGAACACAAGCAGGGGGAGTGGGAGAGGAAGAAGCAGGCTCATCGCGGAGGAGCCTGATGTGGGGCTCGATCCCATAACGCCAGGATCACGCCCTGAGCCGAAGGCAGATGCTTAACCGCTGTGCCACCCAGGTGCCCCCAGCTCAGGTCTTGATCTCAGGGTTGTGAGTTCAAGCCCTTTGTTGGGCTCCACACTGGGTGTGGAGCCTACTTTAAAAAAAAAAATCAAAATGAGCTGGAAAACAAGGTACAGTAGAGAAATGCTGCAAAGTCAAAAGTAAATCCCGGCGAGACTGATCATGAACAAAAAAGAGAAGACCTGAATTACCAATATCAGAAATGAAAAAAAGACTTCACCCTAGAGACTAAATACATCATATTATGAACCATTACACATTCAAGAGTTTTATATAAATCGGACCAATTCTTGGAAAAATAACCCGCAAAATAGACGTTAGGCATCTGAATATGTCTTTAAATTTTTAAAAAATTGAATCTGTAATTTAATCCTTCCCATAAAACAAAACAAAACAAAACCCTCCAGGCTAAAATGGCTTCATCAGAGAATTTGACCAAAGCTTTAAGAAACAATACCAATTTTATACAAACTCTGCCAGGGAACAGAAAAAGTAGAGCAATTTGCAAGCTGTTTTAAGAGGTCAGCACAGTCTTGGCACCAAAAGCTGATAAGGACATTATAAAAAAAGAAAATTAGAAATACATGACAAAAATCCAGAATAGAGTATTAGAAACCTGTACCCAGTCCAACTTCCTTCTGATAACATCTCAGCTGGGTTAGCCAGGTTCCATTTGTTCCAGAGTTGAAGGTGGTGGCCGTGTCTAACACACTGGCCCAAAGAGGGAGAGGGCCTTGCAGGAAAGCATGGAGAGCTGACCAATCTTTACTCCCCTCAGTCACACCCGTCATTCAAGAGAGAACGACCTCTTGTGGTATGGCCAGCTACCCACGATTGTTTCTTAGAATCTTAGGTTATCCTTTTATTGTTTTACCTACTCATTGTTTTTCTTTTTCTTCTTTTTCCAACCCTCAGCAGTCTTACTCTCGCCTAGTGGTTAAGACCATTGCTTCTGGAGAGAGTGTTGGGTTCAGTATTCGTGATGAAACTAATCTGCGTCCATTTAATCAGACACAACTCTTGGTTCCTTCTATTGTCACAGCAGGTCTGAAGTCAGTGAGCATGAGTGACTCCCTCCCTCACTACCTCGATACCAGGTTATCATTCTGCCACAAAGATATGTATTAAGTAAACGTTTATTAACAAGCAAGTACTGAGCCATTTCTGTAAGCTGTTCGCTAGCCTGAAGGAAGGCCCAGCTTTCTGTCCCTTCAGGTGCTTCATTGACTGCCTGGCATGATAAGGTCTTTCAAAACAGACTCACCAAATACCCAGACACAGGGCTCTCTTTGCTTTAGAGCTGGCGTTGACTGGAGAGTGAGCCAGTAACCTCCGAATCCATGGCTGTACACAGAACCAGTTAGGGGCTTAGCCTTGAGCTTGACCCTTGAGGGTGAAAGCCGCAAGAGTCAAGGTCCATGTATTTCATTTGTGCACTTGTGGGGAGTGTCTCTAAAATAGTTTAGCCAAGTCACATGTGTTCAATACCTTTAATTGCACCACACAAAGCTCATTTCTAAAATCCATCACGCTATTTAAGCAGCCGCTATGATCACAAATGAAACCCATTTCTGACATTCGCCATGCTGATTGGCAACTCGTTAGATCGGGACTAAGACACACATAAACTGAAGCATGCGTAGTATGCTGGAGCCCAGGCTCTGATCAGAATGTTCACCGACTACCATTCCTTAGAACAGACCACGTGAGTTGTTGCTTAACCGAAGGAATACATATATCACACGGCATACATACAAGTATTTGAAAGTAAGCTATAGACACGGAAACAACCATCCCTGCCACATCCTAATTAATGACCTGGACAAAGTATTCAACATTTCCATGCCTCAGTGTCATTTGTCTACACGCATGGACTGTTGGTCAACAGAATGAAATAATGTTTACAAAGGACTTAATATTGTGCCTGGCATACAAAAAGCAATTTATAAATGCAAGCTACCATTATCAGGTGTATACTATATGCCATGGTACATCTTCCTTTGTTTCTCAGAAAGCCCTGCTTGTCAGTCCACACCGTGGTACAAATGGGGAAATGAAACTCGGGTCCACTTACATGTTCTGGATGCAACTGCATCCTAGGGACTGGACTGCCCTGTCCTCAGCTTACAAACCAGGAAATGATTTTTTCTTGGTATTTCCAGAGACGACTCATGATAATCAAGGTCATTAGAGACTGATGTATATATCCAAGTTTCAATTTATAAATCCTAATGAGAAATACAGAGACCAAGTACGTTAGTTCTTTGAGTTCCTGGGAGTACGTGGATGGTACCTTTAGCGTGGGTTCATTTTATGCAATGGATGAATTACTGAAGCCTTTGCATTATTCAAAACTCATGTAATTCAAAGCAAATGTTCCCATATTAATAAATTTAAAGTATGGAGGAGTATGTTCCCAGAGCACATAAATCTACACCCACTGGCATGTAACTTCCTTTTAATGGTGCCTTTCATTTCTTCAGCATGATCTCTGGTATTTTGCAGAAATGAATCTGCTAAATCATAAGCATATCATATTGTAATGGCTGGTAGGTCTTCTTCAGAGCCTTTTTATGATCCCTAAAGTGTGTAATAACTGCATCGCTTTTGGTGTTTCCTTGTACCACCATTATAAATGCTCTGATCACATGGTCATAAGATATAAAAAAAACATTTTAAATTATAATAACCACACACTTGTCAACAAAATCACTTGAAGTTCTAAGTCATGTGAATAGCAGCAGAGTTTAAAACATACAAATGAAAGGAAGAGAGAATTTCTGTTTTAGAACCAGTGTTGCAGTTTGCAATTCCCTTGTCTGAGCAGGTTTGAAATTGAGCAATTCTTTGTCTCTTTTTTAATTTGGGGGATTTGCATGATTTCTCCTTTTGAGCACAAAATAAAACCTTGTGAATGTTTTGTATTACATAGTTACATGTAACTCAAATTCACTTAAAATGTAACTGTGGTCCTGACAAATTATTGCTTGGGGGGTCTTTTTTTTTTTTTTTTTCAAGGAGAGTATAGCAGAAAGACCTTAGCTGTGAAGCCCCCAGACAGATTTAGGTCTAATTTAGTTTTCTTTGACTTATTAGCTGTGTGGGACTCAGTTTCCTTATGTATAAAATGGAAATTACAAATGCCTGTCATACAGGGTGATTCTAGAGATGAATATTAATATTTACCACTTATTAGAGGGCTTACTATAGGCCAATCAATTTATATATATTATTGGATTAATCTTACAGAAATTCCATGATGTAGAAATTACTATTCCATTGAGAAAAAAAGGCTCATGGAAGTTAAGTAACATGACCAAGGCCAAATAACTTAATAAGCCGCGGAACTGGGATTCAAACTCAGGTTTGAACCGACTTCACATCAAGATGCTACTCTTTCTTCCTAGAACTAAATGAGAATCTTTAAAATGACCAAGAACAGTAGCTGACAGGAAGTAGATGATTAAATAAATGGCAATTATCATTACCATTATTATGGGGACCTCCTCCCTCATGTTCAAAACACACACACACACACACACAATTACAAAGAATCCGTATACTGCATTGCCTTAACCTTCTTCCTTATTGATTTTATCACTCATGGTATATAAATAAATAATATGAAAGGAGAATTGGAACTCCTTAAGCTCTTCTCAGAGAACTTAAAATAACAAAGAGAAATAACCATTGCTTTTCTTCCTAGAAACAGATAACTCTGGCAAAGCCACCAAGCTATCTGCCAATAAACTGAGTGTGTGTATTTGTTTCCTGGGGCTGCTGGAACAAAGAGACATGGACTCAGTGACTCAAACAACAGACATTTACTGCTTTGCCATCTGCGAGCTCCCTTCTGTTGGCTGTGAGGGATACTCTGTCCTCTGCCTCTCTCTTTGCTTCTGGTAGTTTGCTGTCGACCTCTGGTATTCTTTGGCCTCACAAGTAATCCCCCTGATCTCTGCCTTCTTCTTCACATGCTGTCCTCCCTGTGTCTCTGTCTCGTCACACAGTCTTCCCTCTGCATGTGTATGTCTTGGTGTCCAAACTTCCCCCTTTTATGAGGATACCAGTCATCATGGATTAGAGCCACCCAAATGACTTCATTTTAACTCGATTACCTCAGTTAAAGACCCTCTTTCCAAGTAAGGTCACGTTCTGAGGTACTGGGGGTTAGGACTTCAATCTATCTTTGCGGGGAGGGTTACAGTTCAACCAACAGCAGTGTGTAGAAGTGTGCATGTGTGTAAGAGAATACGTGTGAACAAGGCTAGCCCTGGACCAAAAAAAAAAGGGGGGGAGAGGTTAGAATTGTTGAAGACCACCTACCAGCACATTGGATGTGTTAAGTCACGACTCTTTGGCTTGCAAGGGACAGAGACTCAGCTTGAAGTAGGTAAGCCAAGAGAGAATGGGTTGGTTTATACAATCAAACTACAGAAATGGCAGGAGGAAAAGAGCCTTAAGGATGGAGGGACTTGAAAGCTGTCAAATCTCTTTCTCACCCTCTGCTCTTTTCTTTCTTCCGGTTGTCTCCGTGAGGCGGCAGGCATGATGCTTGAACACTCCACACTTCCATCCATACTGCCTCATAACCAGAGAATTAAGAACTTTCCTAGTTGGTGAGGGAAGGATGCCAATACGCTCTCCTTGGATCACATGACCTTCCCGAAACCAACCCCCAATTCTGAGAGGATGAGGAAATATGATTGGGTCCACCCGGAGCACGAGCCCATCTCCAGTCACGGGTCTAGGGCGACTAGGACCGGCAGGGTTGAAACTGGGGAGGAGGATTGCCCACCACAGAAGGCGCATCACAGAAGGGCTCTGGGCACATGTGCAGCTTGAGGTGCAGCTAGAAGTTTGACTTCCTGCCAGCTTGCCTGGGGGCTAGTGTCCCCAGTGAAGATCTGATCTATGCTTTTGCTCTGTCGTGGGATCTCACATTCCTGCTTGTTGGGTAAGGCTGTGGCGGGGACTGCCCAGCTCTACAAAACCCATTTCCTTCTTTTCCTGGACACAAAGCTGCACTCCATTTCCCAGCCGGCCTTGTGAAGCACTGACCAGGTCACTGAGTTCTAGCCAAAGGAATGAGGCTGAAAGTGATGTGTGGTTCTCCCAAGTCTGACCCATAAAACCTCCCCTTCTCCATGCTCCTTCTCCTACTGCCAGTTGGATGCAGATGGGTACAGCAGCTTGAAGTCACATGGTGAAGTCAGTGGAACCGCCACATGGAAGGAGCAGAGGCTCCCGAATCCCTGCTTGGAGGAGAGAAGCCCTATTTTAGACTTATTCGAGGGAGAAGCAAACTCCTGTTATTGGAGCACTTACAAATTTTGGAGCTTTGTACAGCCGCGAGTGCTGCCCTACTAACAGACAGACTTTCTTCCTTCTCTTCACCATTGGCTTCGTCTCCTCTGGTTTCCCCAACAGCTGGAGGGGAATCCTGGAACACACAGAGCTATGCTGGAATCCTGACTGCTGCTTCCCCATGATGCAACTTCAGATGTCGCCCATCTTCCTTGAGGTGTGGTTTTCCAATCTGTAGAATAATCATGCCTACTTCACAAGGCAGGTGTAAAGATTGAACTAGAGAGAGTATGTGAAATCTAGCTGTGGATTCTAGGTGTTGATAGCATATATTTAATGATTTATTTGTGAGAGAGAGTGGAGGAGGGGCAGAGGGAGAGACTCTTCAAGCAGATGTCCCCCTGAGTGTGGAGCTGACGCGGGGCTCAGGTCTCATGAGTTCATAACCTGAACTGGAGCTGACGCGGGGCTCAGGTCTCATCAGTTCATAACCTGAACTGGAGCCAAGTTCTCAGCTGCTCAACCAGCTGAGCCACTCAGGTGCCCCTAGTATATATAATTTTTAACTGCCCCAGGGTAACTTCATCCTAAATGACTTCCCACCTGGTTCTGGCTGCGTTGGGCACTATCTTGTCAGTAAGGAGATTCCTCAGTCTCAGAAAAAAAGCCTTCTGACTTAGAAGACTAAATTATGTCCTTAGGCTATGGTGAAATGGCTGTGGCCACTAATCCTCCTTCTACCAGGAGGCAGACTCCCTCACATACTAAATCCCAGGCTCTCGTCCTATGTCTTTGGAACGCATCAGATAGGAATACTTCTCAGTTCCAGGCTCACAGCCCTCTGCTTCTCTTATTCATTTATTCATTCATTCGTTTGTCCATTCATACACATGTCTATCTGTCTGCTTATTCATTCAAACCCGGAACAAATATTTAGAGCATGCCAACTCTGTGCTGGAGATCCGGAAGGGAAAAGGAAAGGTGTATCCTCACCCCCACGACGTTCCCCTTCGAATGAGAAGTCAGAGAAGAGAGTGGTACGTGCCGCGGCTGGTGCAGGGAGCCTCAGATGCCCAGAGGAGGTACGCGGTCCAGGCGCTGCGGTCAGGAAAGGTGTCCCACAAGTAGCGATGCCTAGCGCAAGCTTTTCCAAGCAGAAGGATGGCAAAGCTCTTTCTACCACAACTACTAGCTACCCCTGAAATCAAGCAATTGGGGGATCTGCCACCTGTCAGCTGTATCATTTAGATACACCGCACCATCAATCACCACCACCTCCCTTTCCAAGCCCTGCCCTGCCCTACTTCCAAACGTTTTAAAAATACAGTGCCCTGGGGGAGCCTGGGTGGCTCAGTAGGTTGAACACCGGACTCTTGGTTTTGGCTCAGGTCATGATTTCATGGTCATGCGATCATGCCCATCATCAGCTCCACTCTTGGCTTGGAGTCTGCTTGGGATTCTCTCTCCCGCCCCTTCTACCCCTCCCGCTCATGCTTTCTCTCTAAAAAAAAAATAATAATAAATCTTAAAAAAAAAAAAATACAGTGCCCTGTGTAGTCCTATAGCTATCAAAATTTCTTTCATGCCTCATTCCCTCCCCAAACCACCAACATTCCAAAGGGGCATAAATATCTTGAAGGTGTTCTGTATGTATTATATGTATGTATATGTACATATGTACAGTCTTCAAAATGTTTGTTACATATGCAAATGCTTTAAAATATAAAATATAAGAATACATGTTTGCATGCATATACATACACACATATATACGCACCAATATACATATGTGTAATCTCCAAATTTCCAAGAACACTGATTGTTCAATTGGGGTTACTGTTTGGCACCTCAGACACCAAACTTTATTAAATTTCTCCAAAAGCAATAACAAAAGGTGGTCTACAGCATATTTTACTATCAAAAACAGCCAATAAACCCAACAAACTTGGCTGGCTGGCTGGAAGTGCTTGACTGATACAAATTATTTTACCTTTTTCCTTTGAGAAAGCTTTATTGTTGGAACAGAGTTAATGATTTCTCCCCTTCCTTTGGTGTCTAGAATAATGTGTGCTATGATGCATGCCAAGGCTTGGATGACTAACAGCTGCTGGGAATTGCATATTTACTGGGGGGTGGGACTGGAGATGTATTTTTTACATATATCATTATCTCTACCATATTCCCTCTCTGAGCTGTCTCCCAGATTGTTGGAATTTTTGATGGCCATGAGAGTGACCCTTAGGTCTCAAAGAGAGGAAAGAAGACTTCTCTTAGGTTTTATTAATAATGCTAATGAGAATAATGATGATAGCGTTTATAATAGCAATAATCAATACATATATAATTAAGAATTATGCTCATTTACACATATTACCTCATTTATGTCTCAGTTTCACATATGACTTCATTCATGTCTTGTAACTGCTCTGTGAAGTGGGTTCTAGTATTAGAATCCTGATTGTACAGATGAGGAAGGTAAGGCACAGAGAGGTTTAGTGATCTGCCCAAAGCCACATGGCAGTGGCAGAGATAGAATTGGAACCTAGGCAGTCTAGCTCTAGGGTCCACCCTCCTTACCCCTAAGCCATGTTACTGTTTCACTACTTGTATGCACTTTAGTCCTGGAAGGACAAGAAGAAGAGCCAGGTATCTCAGGGGAGCAGGAGGTACTGCAAATACCTCCTAAGACCCCAGGCTCTGAACTCAGGGCCCTGAACTTCTGGGTTCCCCCCCGTCCAGCAGGGGGCGCCCACAGTCCACATTTTCTGGGTGCACTCTTAAGGACCGAAGCCTCAGCTGTTGAGAACCAGAACTCCTGACCTCTATCAGGAAAAGCCCCCATTTTAAAACTTTGTCTATCATTCTTGAAGTATGTATAGTGCACTAATCAAAGGAATGCTCCCATGTGCGGAAAGAATCAGGAAATAATACCCTACATTTCTTAGAGGATCTGCAATGGTCATCGATAACCACAAGCCCGATAAACCTGCATAAGCACCAAGCTTACAGCAGCATTTCCTGGCTCCAGATAAACCACAAAGACATGAGAGGCAGGGATTTTTCTTGCCACACTCAGAAAGCATGTGATTCACACGAGCTCCAGCTCTCGGGGTGGCCTCGGACTTCACACTCCTCCCAACCTGGTCTGTAAGGTCGCGGAGCCCATGCTGGACCACTGCGCTGCTCTTTGGAGCTTATGTCGAGGTGTTTCCTTTCTGGTGACCTTTGTTACACACTTCGTAGGAACTAGATCTGAGGAGCAAAGGGGAAGGCCGCACTTCAACCTGGTCACGAGAGGCAGGGGACCGGCTTTGACACAATTTGTACCTTTGGTCGTGGTGGGAGGAGAGTAGCTCGGGGAGGGGTGTGTACCCCTCTCAGGCACTGCCTCCACCCTTGTAATACTCTGCAATGAAGTGGGGGGGGCTAACTTTTAAGGGGGCCTTTCAGACTAGAAGCAGGAACAGAGTGGATTGCCCTGAGCACCCCAGTTTCTCCCAGCTGCCCTGGGGATCCCTAGCAACTCCTCCAAATAACCCCTTTTCTTAATATCTTCTGGTGTAAGAAATATGATGCAAATTAAATGAGAGGAAAAACAGAGGGAGAAATAACCCAGTGTTAGCCTCTAGGGGCTAGAGATTACCAGGGTTCAGATTCTTGTTTGGCCTCCGAGGGGCTGGGCAGCCCCCCCCTTCCGCACCGCGGCTTTCTCTTGCACAAGGAAAGTGATAAAATGCATCCCTTAGGGTCACTGAACACGTCCAGGAATTAAGGCACGTTAAGAGGCATGTAGGAAGCACTCTGTAAGTCTGAGCTGTTGTGGTCAAACCTATTGACGCAGGCCAGACTCCTCACAGAAGGAATCTTGCCTTCTGCCACCACTGCCATCTCCCAGGTCATTCTTTCTGCTCCGGGCCGCATGGGCACACTTCCTGTCTTCCCCCCAGAATGCAATGCCCTCCTCACCTCCTCTGAACTGCAAACTCTCTCCTTCAAGGTCACTGACTAGATGCTATGCCGGACTTTTTCTCTCCTGCAGTCGGGTCCCTGGGCATTTACCCTCGTGACTAACTGGCTTGGGGTTGGGGTCAGTTGAAGTTCAAGAGGGCCAACATTCTGACTTTGACTGTTATTGATTTGTGGCGTTTACAAGCCAAAGTGCAGAGCCTCCGGGGCCAAGACTGCAGGCCCAACAATGTGTCCCTTCTCCTGGGGCCCTGTTTACCTTCCGGGAGCGGGCAGGGTGTGGTCAGAACTTCTGGGGTGGCAAGAGCACCAGGGTGTGGCGAGAACACTGGGTGGGGCTGCCCAGGACAGGCCTTGGAGAAAGGAGCCGAGCCACCAGCCGCAGGGGCCCAGGTCTAAAGGCTGAGGTCCCCTGTGTGTCCTGCTCTGTTGTGGAGCGGCTGTGGAGACTCGGGCTCTCTGCTCCTCGCACACAACAACAACAACAGCAACGGCAACACAAATAACATGACCTTTCCTGAGTCCTTATGAAGCACACGTAGCACTCCAAGCGCTGCCTTCGTCATTAGGACCAGGAGCTATGTGTGGGTCCTGAAACCACCCCCACTAGCTGCATGACTTTGGGGACTTGACTTAGCCTCTTGACTCCTCGACATCCTCCTCTGTAAGAAGTGGGGCGGTTAAAGCACCTTTGTGGACCGCAGGGCTGGACGCACCCACTGGACCCCCCAGCCACCATGCTGGACCCAGGAAGGGGAAGGCAACATTAGACCAGGTGATGTTGGGGTGGGGGAATTTATCTTGGTGACTTTCGGATGTCAGGTGCATGTAGGTATAAGGAGGCAAAGCTAAGAATCCAGGAAAGAATTGCCAGAGAAGGAATTAACTATTAGATTTTATATGAAAATACCCACCTTGATCCTGAGAGAAAACAGACCTAGCAACAGTAGTAATTGAGCGGAGCCTTGAGCACAGAAAACCAAATGAAAACTCACTGAACAAGGCAAAGGTCAACTACTTAAAACATGTTACATATCATAAGGTTTTCAAGCAAGGAAATAATGTATATGTAAGTTGTAAAAGAAGAAGAAGGAGAAAGAGGAGGAGAAGGGGAGGAGGAAGAAGAAAAGCACCTTCCTCCTTGGGTTGTGGGAGGATTAAGTGAGAAAGTCCTGGAATAGTTTCTGGCCCAAGGTAGTGTTGGGTAAGTATTAGCAGTTGCTAATGCAAATTTCACATGCATGACTTCGTGCTGGACTCACAACAATCCTGAAACAAGTCCTCTAAGAGCAGAGGCTTAGGGCACATGGAAAGAAGCAAGCAAAGCTGGGATTTGCTCCCAAAATTACCTGATTCTGAATCTCAAACACTGGAACCAGAATCACTGTGTCTTACTGCCTTTCATTGACCAACTTCACCCCAAGAAACCTTGATTGAGTGCCTTGCTGTGAGCCAAGCTGTTGTGACCTTATTTACTTGGTTGAAACATTCCAAAGTGCTCAGTTCATAAGCAGTTACAGAGCTCTTCTCCCTGGGCACTGAGCTGGGTCTTGGATCCACCTCCAGGAGTGAGATGTTGGTCTTGCCCACAAAGAGCTCACTGGCCGATCTGCAAACAGAAAAGCCCCTGCGTTGTGATCAAACAGCTTGACAAGTCTAAAGATTCTCTCCGCTTGCAATTCCATTTACTTGAACTTCCTTACATCTTTTGAGGGCCTTAACTAAAAACACCTATCCTGATTTGCTTGAAATTCCCACCTCTGGATGGAGGTTTAAAGTAGACTGTTACATGGGGAGCCTGGGTGACTTAGCTAGTTAAGCGTCTAACTCTTAAAGGCTTTTTTTTTTTTTTTTAAGATTTTATTTATTTATTTGACAGAGAGACAGAGAGTACAAGCAGTGGGAGCAGCAGGGAAAGGGAGAAGCAGGCTCCTGCTGAGCAGAGAGCCTGGGGAGGGGTGGATCAGTCCCAGGACCCCGGGATCATGACCTGAGCCGAAGGCAAACGCTTAACTGACTGAACCACCCAGGTGCTCCAAGTGTCCGACTCTTGATTTCAGTTCTGGTCATGATCTCAGGGTTGTGGGATCAAGACCTGCATCGGGCTCTGCACTGGGCATGGAGCCTGCTTAAGATTCCCCCCTCCCTCTGCACCACCCCCCCGCCAATAAATGAATACATCTTTAAATTTAAAAAAATTCTCTCTAAAAAAAATACACTGTTACATAAGATGAAAGAAAGGAATAAACTGAGGGAGACACTGACCATCCATTTATCAGTTATCAATTAATCCTTGAAAGACTAGAAAGATTTGGTAAGGGTTGGAGGAACGGAAAGACACCTCCGTCTGGGCACAGGCCTCCTCTAAGTAGTGGCTTTGGAAAATTGCAACCACATTCTGGAAGAGAGGTTGGGTAAATGTTACCACTGAGAAACTAGGGAGAAAGTAGTACGTGAGATCTGCTATCTGCAGGCGTAATTCACCTCCAAGGTGTGTTGTAGATGGCTGTCTAGGGAGACTCCAAACACCAAAATCAAATCCATGCAGTTATGAAACAGACACTGACAGAATACTCTACGGGCACTATGCAAAACCGTGGGGATTTCACATGAAACTAACCCCAGCCCCTGCTGCCAGGTGCCCTCACTATAATCTGAGACTGAGCGTCAATAAAGGTGTAAGCCAATCAATTGAATTAATCTGATTTTAAGAAGGAGAATCAGAACCAGAAGCCTGGGGTTTTTGGCTTTGGTCATGGTGCTTTATACTTGGAAAGAGAAAGGAAGGACTTAATACAGGAATGAAGTTCTGAGGACGTGGAGCCGGTTACAAACACACATGTAAGAGGTTATCCCACAGTTGAGGAGTTCAGTGGGTACCGTGGAGTCTGCTTTCTATCAACCGTCTTCACTCCCGGGGGGGGGGGGCTCCCTCAAGGTGGGAACTTTGGGGAACCCCTGGAGGAGGTGAGAATAGGGGAGGTGGGGCCCAGAGGCCCGGCAGTGGAACTGGAGGGGGGCAAAGCCAGTTTCAGAATCTCGAGGTAAGCGTTTGAGAGCAGGTAGACTTGAGGAACCCACAGGGTTTGGGAGAGGTTGTGAAATGCGCTGAGTTAAACCGAAACTGCATGGTTGCTGGGCTCTCAGAGCGGTAGTTCTGAGACTCGTTCTGTTAGAGCCTCAGGACTTTCTGTGGTTAGGAGAAGGCGGGCCCAGGGCCCGAGGGGTGTGGCTTGGGTGTGGCCTGAGGGGATGGTAACGCTCCCAATCCCACCCACTTTCAAGCCCTCATTGCATCACAGCAGGACCCAGAGGGTGCAGTGTTCTGCAGAAAGGGCTGGGTTCTGACTCTACTGACGAAGTTTCCTGAGAGGCGGGCCTCCAGTGGAAAAAGGTGCCTCTGGAACCTAGGAAATCCGCACTTAATCTTAGCCGAGAGGTCAAGAAGTGATGGACCCCCGGAAATCCATAAGGGCCGTAAAGCTTTTACTGTTTCTGTTCAATCCAACTCAACTCAACTGAATTCAACGGATTCAGCTAACTATTTAACGTGTACTGGCCGGAAGCTAGAAATACCACAGTGAATAAGATAGACAAACTCTTCTGCTGCCTGCGAGAAGTTTATAGTCTAAAGGTTGACACAGATCGAAGCACAATGAAACCAACATTGTGGCTGTGCGAGCCTCGAGACCCAAAAGCCACCTCGACAACGGAACAGAGGATAGAGGAGGCGAGCTGCTCTAGATAGAGAGGGTCCTCCAAGAAAGTGACTTTTCCTGTGCAGCTAGCAGGGCGAGGAGCCCCCCAGGGGAAGAGTGGCTGCCTATCAGCAGCGCGCCTGCCTCCCCCCACTTCTCCCACCTCCAGAATCAGCACCGCCTAATCCCCGTGGCTGCAGCCAGCCCTCTGATGCTTTTCAAAGATTTTTTTCCTGCTGCATCTAGATTTTCCAGTTTTTTCTGGCAGAAGCTCTGGTGTGCTGTAGGCTACTTTATTCCACATAGGAGTGGAATTCACAGCACTTACTTTCACACATTTCTTTCTTTTTTAACTACACAAGCAGCACACAAATGCAATACCCTCATACACATTAATTTAAAATAATGAACACTACAACAGTAAATTGTTGACGGTCCTCTTTGACCCTTTCCAAGCCTTCCCATAGGTAATGGAGAAGGATGCACACTTCTTACCCTCCTTGGTGTCTCCCCTACGTGTGAAGTTTTGACACTTCTGTCCTCTCTTCCTCTCACTTTCTGGCATCCCAGGGGAGGAAGGAGGTGGCCGCACTTAGTTGGTGAGTTTGGGAACTCAGCTCCCTCCGGTTTTGCCTTTCTTCCTCCTGGGATGGGGCTGTCGGGAAGGAAGGCAAATTCTCCTCTGTCCTGAGTGTTACTGGTGATCACCACCACCTCCCCTCCCCCGGGGTGGGAAGCCACCACCAGTCCTACACGGGCAGGTTTGTTGGCCCAGTCCTGGGCTTCGATTAACAGGCCATCTGGACTCACCTAACGTGTGCCCTCCAGCCGAGCCTTTTTCTGTAAAAAGAGGGAGTATCTTGAACCACGTCTGACATGTCTTTGGTGGGACCTAGCTTTCATCTCCAATCTCAGCAGCAAGACAGTGCAGGAAGTGGCATTTTTAGTTTTCCAGGCTCTGTAGTCCCAGAAGGCATGTTAGGAAAGGGTTGCATGAATGCAGGGGGCGAATTCACCCCGTCCGCCGCAAGCGTGAGCGGCGTGTCGCAGTGTAATTGCATGGGCACTCGCGCCGAGAGTTCGTCCCGGAAGCGCGCTCACCAGACGCCCGTGGGTCCCCTATGTGGTTCCGTATTAACGTGGTATCATCTGCCTGCTCACTGGAGTCCGCTGATTTTACCAAGAGCACCTGACGGATGTTATCTAGCCGAATTAGTTCAGGTGAGTTTGCAACACATTCCTAGAAAATACTAAATGTTGATAATCAAGTTACTCTCTAAAGAAATCTTTCTCAATGCTCCCATTACCAGCGGTTGAGAATGTCCTTTTCCTGTCACCTTAGCAGCTCTGGGGTCTCTTTCCTCTTTTTCTTGGCATGGCCTCCTTATTCATTCTGAGAGCACAAATCGTTATGTAGTGAGGACAACAACTATGGTTTATGGAGCAAAACTCCACATTGCACGAAGTCAGGACTTTGCAAACACGGTTTCATTCCATTCTGACCGCCCTTGTGTTACAGACCAGGCAAGTGAAGTCCTGAGCGGTTCAAGAGCTTGCCTGGCATTCAGAATGGCCAGGGACTCAGCAGACACGTGAACAAGGGCGATCTCCTCTGAAGCCTGTGTGCTTAGGAGCAGAAGCGTCAAAAAAAAAAAAGAGAGGAGAGAGACAGACAGACAGACTTAATGGCAAGGGCTCTTACCATTTTCATAATAGTATTTGGTTGGTATTTAATTATTATTCAAATGGTCTCTCAAGGCCAAATTTCTGTCTACCTCCAGCAGTGCAGAAATAAAATCTTATTTTGTAGAAGGAAGATCATCCTTAGGTTGTAAGCAGCTTTCTATGAACGGGGGGGGGGGGGGGGGGGGGGGGGGGGGGGGGGGGGGGGGGGGGGGGGGGGGGGGGNGGGGGGGGGGGGGGGGGGGGGGGGGGGGGAGGAGCGTGTTGATGTCGTTGCTCACCTGGTCGGGCTGTGAAGGAGATGAGCGCAAGCACAAGGACCTCCATTTTAGAACACAGAAGGGACACCAGAGCTTCCCGGTTTGCAAGTGGCCAGTCCAAGATTCCAATCAATAGATTCAGCCCCTGACTTCTGACTTCATGTTTGCCCTGCGGTGGTAACTTAGAAGCAGCTGCCCAGGGTGTGTGTGTGTGTGTGTACGTGCGTGCGTGCCTTACTTAAAAAGGGTCAGAATGGGAGTGCATGGGGAGAAGTAGGATGTGTGTTTGTGGGGGAAGGGCAATGCTAGCAATTTGGAGAAGCTGACCTTGGCCATCATTCCTTGGAATACATGGAAACTGACGCGTGGGTCACAGGTTGGCAGGATGAGCCCTGGAGATAATGATTTCTTCTTAAGATAAGATAAGGCGGTCTTGGTAGGGCCCCTCTGTCCTCTACTCCCCCCCATCTCCACACCCACCTTGCCCCACCCCACTCAGCTCCAAAGCACGGCTTCACTCAGTCCGCATCTCCAGAGGGGAGACCCCAGAGTGTGCATTCTCTGACAGGGTCAGCAGATGAGTTTATCAGCCCGGTTTGCAGCCCAGTAGTGTCAGACGTGGATTGACTAGGAAGCCAATAAAGCATCAAGGGGTTCACGTATATGAGTCCTTCTGTGTTCTGGAGGGGAAACCAGTGTCGTGCTCGCTTGCCATTTGTTTTTGTGAAATTTGCAGTAGTACAATATTTTAGCGCATTTGGCCAAGATTCCTGTCTGACTTCTGCTCCTGTCAATAGGACCGAAGCATCTGCTGACACTTTGGGGATTCACCTAAAGGGATATTATCTAAGGAATTTCACGTTGTTTGGGGTTAGTAGAATGCATGTGTGTGTTCACATGACTTCCATGCTGAGTTATTGTCAGCTCATCCCAGGGTGGGAATACTATCCAGGAATACTTTTATCACCCACTGGGGGAGCATGGACACCTGAAGCTGCAGGGTCAGAGGACGTATGGCAATAAGAATGTGTCCTGTGACATCTAGCCCAGATGTGCCTGTGGAAGAAAAATAGGGTCAGAAGCGAATCCATAGAAAATTCTTAGAGTTATCAAGGCACGTAAAATCATAAGTAGGGGACTCGTTCTCATCAATACCTGGTCCAAACAGAAGTTCTTTCCTATCAAGAATCTACTCTTTTTTTCTTTGTTCATTTGTTTTGTTTCTTAAATTTGACATATAAGGGAAATCATATGGTATAGGCAACAAAACCAGACTGTTTAATACAGAGAACGGGTGGTTGCCGGAGGGGGAGGTAGGTGGGCGGTGAGTGAACAGATAAAAGGGATTAAGAATATGCATATGATGAGCACTGAGTAATGTATAGAATTGTTGGATCATTATATTGTACCCCTGAAACTGACATAGTACAGTATGTTAATTATACTTCAGTTTAAGAAAGGCATCTACCCAATAATGGTGCAAATTATAAAGGAAAGATATATATATATAATAATAGTGGCGAGAGTGGGCATCCTTGTCGTGTTCCTGATCTTAAGGAAAAATCTTCCAGCTTTTCCCTGTTGAGAATAATATTTGCTGTAGGTTTTTCATAGATGGCTTTTATGATCTTGAGAAATGTACCATCTTTCCTTTTTGAAGGAATCACATGAAATAGATTTTTTTTTTCAGAATTTCTCTATTTACAGGACACAAGCCTGTAGCAGTTCTATAAAGGTGAGTACATGGGTGTGTGAAGTCACATGTTTTCTGCATCCAGTTATTAGAAGACAAATTTTAATCAACCACGTGAGAGGAAAGACTGGCTTGTCTTTTTATTCTCTCAATAAAAAAACTATGAAATTTTTGCCATAGAAAGAGGATGTTAAAGACGATGCATCTAAAAAATGCAGAAAATAAGTATTGTAGAGATCTTTGGGCAGTTTGCTAAGCGATACTATGATATTTTCATAGATTTTATAATGTTTAACATATCTATCAGCTCTTAAATTTTATAGTTTATTTGGATTTCTTTTCTCATTTGAAATAAATATTCACATAATCATAGCTGATTATGTGTTTGTATTTTTATATTCTTTTTTTAAAGAGTCCCTCTCCTTCCCAAATAGGTAAGCTTCGGATCTCACAAAACCTGGATTTGCTCCTGACTGAATTACACTGCATTTTTTTTTTTTCTGAAAGAGAGAGAGAGCTGGCGGGGGGGGGGTGAGCCACCCATGAGCCCCTACACTGCATTTCTGAGACTCACGTCCCACATGGCTGCCTGCCCATCCCTGCCAGCCCATCCTTCTTGTCCTACCTCCCCTTCCAATAAGACTGTATTTCTCCTTATTTCTTTTGTCATTCNGGAGGTTGTTGGGGGTGGTTGGGCAGAGGGAGAGGGAAAGAGAGAATCTTAAGCAGGCTCCACACCCAGCCCACCACAGGGCTCAATCTCACAATCCTGAAATCATGACCAGAGCTGAAATCAAGAGTCAGTTACTTAACCAACTGAGCCACCCATGAGCCCCTACACTGCATTTCTGAGACTCACGTCCCACATGGCTGCCTGCCCATCCCTGCCAGCCCATCCTTCTTGTCCTACCTCCCCTTCCAATAAGACTGTATTTCTCCTTATTTCTTTTGTCATTCTCACTTACCAAGATAAATCTCCTATTTAAACATAGCCAACTTGTCTGCCCATGTATTAAATTCTTGTAAAATCAGCAGCAGAGATTTTTGCAATGCCTGGCAGGCAAAATACTTGTAGGCATATTAAATTTGGTCTAATTAAAAGCTCAAATAAAACCAATTGTTTCAGTCCATTCTTTATGAGGGAAGAGAGACCTTTAAATGAAATTAGCCAGATGACTCTCTTCATTTCAAATATTCAGGTCAGCCATTTTCTCACATTTTACTTTTTGTAAGAAGAAAGTTCTGATTAGTAAGGTTGAAAGCTTCTGCTTATTCAAAAGGAAAATATGTACAGCAAACCTAGGCTAGGTTGCACAGTGTTTCATGCATTTTTAAGGTAGTGGTGGATGAAGGCAGCTAACAACTACACAGCTAGTATGCAAGGACTAGACTGCATACAGTTGAGTCACTCATGTATAGACTCAGGACGCCCTTAGGCTCTGAGCTGACTTCTTTCTTTCTTCCTCTCTTTCTTTTCCCTTTTTCCTTAGTTCCTTCCTTATTTTCCTACCTCCGTTGAAACATACTTTAAATATGCATGTATTCTTTAAATATGCATGTATTCTTTTTTTAAAAAAGATTTTATTTATTTATATATTTAGAGGGGGGAGGGGCAGAGGGAGAGAGAATTTCAAGAAGACTCCCTGATGAGCACAGAGCCCCACGTGGGGCTCAATCTCATACCCTGAGATCATGACCTGAGCCAAAAGCAAGAGCTGGATACTTAACCGACTGAGCCACCCAGGTGCCCCAAATTTGCATGTACTTTTATAAAGCATGTAGTTTTATTTTGTATGTATATGTGCCTACTTTATATGAATGGCGTGTGATCTCGTTTCCTACTTTTCTCACTCCACACTGTTATTGAGAGCTATCAATATTGATTTACATGTGTTTTTTGTATAGTCCTTGTAAAGATACTGAAAATATCATCTTCCATCCTGTTAACTACTTCTAACTTCACTGAAAAAAAAATTTTTGGTGCAATCCAATCCATCAAGACTTGCTATGTGGTTTATATATTTTCAGTCTTGTTGAAGAAATCTCTCTCTACTGGGAGCTCAGAGTGATGGTCTCCTGCATTTCCTTCAGTTAGCTTTTAGTTTTTTTCTTTACACTGGTATCTGTCTTTGTATATGATCTAAGGTAGTGATTCAGTTCTTTTCAAGCCATTTCCTAAGTGGGTTTTTATCCATTAATGTGTGGTACCGCCATTCTTACACATATGTGCCAGGATGCGGTTCTGACTTGTCTCTTCAGTTTCATTGGTCTGTTTTCCCCTTCCTCCTCTAGCATATTACTAAAACAAAATCCCAAATATCTGGAAACTGAATAAAACATCACTAAATAACTTTTCAGTTAAAAGAAAAGAAAACGATATGGATTTCCAAGGCATGCAGGTGCGTGGGCACAACGGCGAACTCTCACAGGAACCCAAAGCAACCTTCTTTACGAGAGGGCTTCAGGAACCCTCAGCAGTATTTGATTTGTCTTCTCTTTAAAGGAGGCTTTCCACCATGGAAAACATAAGCCCGTGCCAAGAATGGTAAGGGCGGATCTTCCGGTTCTTTGTGTTTACACCTACTAGTCCCCAGGTGCCCTTCCAAATTTTCTACAGTTTCCAAAGGAAGATATAATCATTAGTAACACTTCTTCTACTTTTAAAAATTAAAATTACTGAGTGGCAGAATGTAGAAAAAAAGTGGGACTTTGGAATATGTGTGGATTTATTAATATATATAAATCAAGGATTTAAGTTTTTAGGGACTTATAATTCTGTATGTTTAGTTCTTCCTTAGTTCATTCATATGATATTATTCATTGAGCCCTTCCCCAAAAGATCACTAGTGAATTTCAACTAATTCTCTTGGAAGCGTTTTTGAGGTCCTGCACTTTTTCCATAAATAATTGTAAATCCTTGCTTTTTTCAACTCTTCCCCATAAGTAATTTATTAATGAATAAAAAAGTAACATTCAGAAAAAAGAAGAAGAAGACAACGACGACAAATAACAAAATACTTGGGGCTGAGCAAGCAACAGCCCCATCTCAGGTTTCCCACCACCCTATGTGGCGTCCCTGAATCAGAGGCACGTGTTTTGGGCGATCCCAACCCTGAGGGGCTATGAGAAGTGAGCTAAAGGGCCCTTTGGGCAAAGAAACAACATTCCTTCCTTTCTGCAGGGCCTCCATGCACCACCTGCAGGCCTGAAGATGCACTGAGCAGAAGGCATTACGCTTTGGGGCTACTCCACCTGGGTATCGAAATTTATGGGACCCGATTAAAGCAGAACTTAAAAAGAAATTTGTAACTTTAAACACATTTTAAAAACAAGCAAACAAGGGAGATTGAAAACAAATGAGTTAGGCAATTTTCTCAAGCAGTTAAAAAATAGCAACAATGGAAACCCAGCACGAATGGAGGAAATAATAAAGGAATTAACGGAATCAGATACTAACAAAACTTACACAATGCACTCCAGATTAATTAACAAAACATATTTAGCGGTTTGAAAAAATTGGGATGATAGACTTCTGGCAAGACTGATCAAGAAAAGGAAAGAGAAAATAGAAATACGTAAAAGGTAGAATAAAAAGGAAAATAGCTGTAGACACAGATTAAAAGAATTTTGAAATGCTATTATGGCTAACAGTTTTCAAATAAATATTGACTTAGAAGAACCACATACATTTCTGGAAAAATGTGAAAGGTAAAAATTGGTGGAAGAAAGAAATAGAAAATTTAAATAGAGTAATGATTATTTTAAAGCCTGATTATTTAATAGTTATTAAAAACAAAGACCTCCACTGTCCAGGATTTGGCCCAAGCAGTTATTCGGAGGAATTGTATCAAACTTTCAAGAATTTCTATCTTTTATAAGTTATTCCAGAAAATTGAAAAAGAAGGAAAGGGTGTTCAACTCCACTGAGAGACTGAATATACAAACAGATAATGGCCAAATCATTGGTAAAAATAGTACACTGGCTCATAATATACAATGCGCAGCCCAGGAAATTAATCCATTATTTATCATAACCAGCCTAGGAAGCCAACGTACTAGCTGCAAGTCAGATTTGTAAGAAGTCGGACCACTATCTCTAGTAAACAGTCCAGGAAGCCAAACAACAACTCCTTTAATGATTGGTCCCAAATAGCCAGGACTTGATTAATAATTGACAGCTTCCCCGATTTCTGCCCCCACGTTCAACATAGGGCCAACCAGAGAAAGACAAATGTGTAGCCCTAACCAGTCACACTGAATCCCCTGCTTATACTTGGCCCTCCTATAGCTTCCCTATGTCAACAGCCTCCAATCAAGGCATAGTTGAAGCCTTTTTTTTAATCTACAGTAAAGCTTTCCCACTTTTCTGCCTGCCTTTGACTCACTGCCAAAACCCAAGTGATGGTGGCTGACTCTCTTGCTATATTAAGCTCTAAATAGTAGCCTTTGCTTGTTCTCATTTAGTTGGTCTTCATTTATTTCCACACGGTTTAGGAAGCTAGTGAAACTGTGATCAGGCAACTGTGAGCCCAATTCACTTATGGTCAGTGATACAAAATCCTAAAAAAACATGAGCTTCACAAATTTTACTTTTTATTAAAATATGCATATTTGTATATGTCATGTACAAGCAGGCTTTGTATAAGAAATGCAAGATTGGTTTCACAGTCTATCACTGTAACTTACCATATTAATGATCTCAGGAGAAAAACCACAAGAGTATAAATAGATGAAGAAAGAACACTTGTTAAACTTTGTGCCCAGATAAAAAAATCCTATAACAGAAATCATGCTTATTGGAGACATTTTTGGATGCATTTCCATAAAGATCACAATAAGACAAGGATGCTGCTAATGCTTGACACAATGTTGCAGAAATAATCCAGCACCGTAAGGCAGTAGGAAAGCATAGGAGGGATGAGGACTGAAGGGGAAAAGTTAATAGTTACTAGTGCAGGTATTTTAATTAACATCATAAAAAAAAAAAAAGACTCCATAGCATCAGCAGGCTAAGTAATAGAGCTAGTAAGATAGTTCAGCCTGTTTGCCAGATACAAGATCATCTTATAAAACCAGTAGTGTTCCTTTATAACAGAAACTAGAAAACATAACAGAAATAAAGAGGGTCGAGCAGGCTCACTGCAAACATTTGTGGTACCTGGGGCAGGACTACAAATGAAGACCACAGCATGTATTTAAATATCAAACATTTAAAAATCAAAGCTATTTAAATTAAGCTACAATATGGGAATACATTTAACAATATCTATCAGCAAGCTCACGGTTTGCTTATCTCACCACGCCACCATGTGAAAGAGGAGACAGAAGGCCAGCATTTCTTTCTGCCACTAGGCCAAATGGCACATGGCCAGGCCAGGATCCCTGGAAATACACTCCCAGACAGAGATTTGCATGCAGGTGGCTTAATGAGGACCAACGCCTGTAATATAGAGGGCATCTTGCATGAGACTGAGGGAAACAGGATGAGGCAGAGAGAGAAGCTGAGAAATTTTATTTTATTTTTGGAAAAGTTCATGAACTATTATTAAATGTCTTTATAAAAATAAGACCACTGCAATTCTGGTATTTCATATCCATCTAGTTGCTGCTGTAAAAATTCAACATCACGCTTCCTGCATGTTATGTCTAACCCTACACTGTTTTGCTTGGTCTTTCATTTTCAGCAGTTTGATTATGGCGGGTCTGGTGGGGATTTCTTTGGGTTTATCCCAAGACGATGTTTTGGAATTGAGTCAGCTACTTGAATCTGATGGGTTTTTGCTGTGATGGTTATTATTTATTCGTTTGCTTTGTCTTTCAACAAACCGGGGACGGGGATGGGTTCAGACATTATTTTTTCAAATATTTCTTCAGCCCTGCCCTTTCTTTTCCCCGGTGGCACTCCAGGGATATGAATGTTAAATCTTTTGTAATTCTCGCCAGTCCCCCAGGTTGTGTTCATTTGCTTTTCAATTTATTTTCTCTCCGTTGTTCAGATAATTTGTATTGATAGAGCTTGAAGTCTACTGACTCTCTTCTGTGATCTCTGCTATTGAGCTTATCCAGTGAAAATGAATTTTTTTTACATAGGCTCCATGCTCAGCATGGAGCCCCAAAGTGGGGCTTGAACTCACAACTCCCGAGATCAATTCGTCAGCTGAGATCAAGAGTCAGATGTGTAACTGACTGAGACACCCAGGTACCCCACCCAGTGAATATTTTTATTTTTATTTCGTTGTATTTTTCATTTTTAAATTTTCATTTGATTCTCTTTTTTTAATATCTTCTGCTTCTTTGATGAGATTTTCTAGTTTTTCATTTGTTTCAAGAGTATTCGTAATTGCTTTTGGAGAATTTTTATGATCGTTCCTTTAAAATCTTTGTCAGATTATCCCAACACTCTTTGGGCATAAGTATCTGTTAATTTTTTTTTCTCATGCAAGGTGAGATTTTTCCTGATTCTCACTATGCCAAGTAATTTTGAATTGTATCTTAGAAATTCTGTGTGTAATGTTTTGAGACTCTGGTTCCTCTTTAAATCTTCTATTTTAGCAGGCAGTCAACACATTTAGATTTAGGACACACATCCTGGCCCACTTTTGTGGGCTGTGGTTTAAATGTTAATTTAACATTTGAACCTTTGCAATGCTGTTCTGGTCTGCCCCACTGTGCACTGCTGAGAGGCCAGTCTGCAGGCTGGCGGGTATTCCACATGGTAGTTAATTCTCAAAGCTTTTGCTGTGTTGATTATGGCCAGTGTAATGCTGGGCTCACTCAGAGATGAGTCTCTGTTTCCTGCTCTCTTCTCTCCATAATCCTCTCCCAACTCTCTAGTTGGGAAGGAGACTGGAAATGCTGCCTCTTTGCTGCTTAGTGCTGGGTGAGCACAGTGGACTGGGCTCCTTCCCACTGTCTCCACGGCCACTGCACCAGTACCTGGGGAAAGGGGAGCCACTTAGCGCAGAGTAAAGGATGGTGATTGGGCTCCATCCCGTAGACTCTGCAGCATGGTGGGCAGTGGGGGGAGTGTTGCAACTTCTGTAGTATTTGCCTGCACTCGGACCGTTATGGTCGTAAAGGCTCCATCCTGTAGAGCCATCTCTTCCTTGTCCTTTGTTGAAAGAGAGTGGGTTTTCCTTGGGTCTTTTTTCCCCCCCGTCTCTACCTGGTAGTGGTTCCAGGTTGTGGGCTGTTCTAGCTCCCAGACCAGGCTCTATGGCAGGAGAACAAACAAACAGAAAACTACCCCAAGGAATTTGCTGCTGGGTTGTCCCTCAAGTCCTAAGTTCTCTAGCTAGTCTACCATCTTCTCTTCCCCCTTCAGAGTCTACCAAGAGTTGCTTCCTATGTCTTATTTTAGAGTCTTCTGTTGTAATTAACAGGAGGAGTGGAGTGGAATGCACTCACTCATACCTTGACTGGAACCAGAGACCCTTTTCTTAGGGCTTTGATTAATTCTAATATGTCTTTAAATGTACTTATTTGATAGTTTGTTTCTGACAATTCCACCATGTGACTTTCTTGNAAATGTACTTATTTTATAGTTTGTTTCTGACAATTCCACCATGTGACTTTCTTGTGTTGTGCCACTGGTGGGGACAGCTGACTTCTGCATCCAGTCTGTGTTTCCTCGTGTGTGTTGTCAGTGTGGTTTTGTAAGTCAAAGTAAGGCTTTCTCTCTGTCATGGGTTAAGAGTATGTTCTTCCAAAAGTGTTTGGTATTTGCTCATACCCAGGGGTTTATATAGGAATCTCAGTTTCAGCTACTGTAATAAAAATCCTATGGTGCTGGTGAAAGGATGGACACAAAAGAGTGAAACACCAAGACCAGAAATTGACCTATGTGTATACTGTTAGATGATTTTTTGACAAAACTACAAAGTCAATTTGAAGAAGAAAGAGTAGTCTTTTCAAAAGTGGTACTGGATGGGGTGCCTGGGTGGCTCAGTCTGTTAAGGGTCTGACTCTTGATTTTGGCTCAGGTCCTGATCTTTGGGTCTTGAGATCAAGTCCTGCAATTGTCTCCTTGCTTAGTGGGGAGTCTGCTTGAGATTTGATCTCTCTTTCCTGCTTTATGCATGCACTCTCTCTCTCTCTCTCAAATAAATAAGTAAAGCTTTAAAAATAAAGTGGTGCTGGAGGGGCACCTGGGTGGCTCAGTCAGTTAAGCATCTGACTCTTGATTTTAGCTCAGGTCATGATCTCAGGGTTATGGGATTGAGCCCTGCATCAGGCTCTGTGCTGGACATGGAGCCTGCTTAAGATTCTCTCTCACTCTTTCTCTGCCCCTCCACCAGCACCCTCTTCTAAAAAAAAAAAAGAAGTGGTGCTGGAACAATTGGACATTCATATTTAAAACAATGGGCCTTGACGCATACATTATATATCAAAATTAACCCCCAGTGGGTCAAATGCAAAACCTAAAGCAACAAAACTTCTAGAAGAAAAAAATAGAAAATTTTTGTTACCTTGGGTTAGGCGAAAGCTTCTTAGATAGAACACAAAATGTATGAATCATGAAAGAAAAAATGATAAATTAAACTTCATCAAAATTAAAAACATCTGCTTTTCAAAGATACTGTTGATAGAATGAAAAGACAAGTCACAGACTGGGAGAAAATACTAGCAAAATAGCACTTACGTAGAGATCTCTCAAAACTCAGTAATAAGAAAACAAACAACCCAATTAAAAATGAGCAAAAGACTGGAACAGACTCTCCACCAGTGAAGATATATGGTTGTCAAATAAGCACATGAAAAGATGCTTATCATAAGTCACGAGGGAAATACAAATTAAAAGAACAATGAGATACCGTTCCACACATTAGGAGGGATAAAACAAAACAAAACACTTGACCATAATAAGTGCTGGTGAGGTTGTGGAGTACATGTTGCTGGTTGAAATGCAAAATGGTACGGTGACTCTGGAAAAGAGCTGAACAGTTTGTTATAGAACTAAATATTACCAGGGCGCCTGGGTGGCTCAGTTGGTTGAGCATCAGACTCCTGATTTTGGCTCAGGTCATGATCTCAGCGTTGTGAGATTGAGCCCTGAGTTGGGCTCTGCACTCAGTGGAGAGTGCTTCTCTCCCTCTCTCTCCTTCTCCCCCTCCTGCTGTCTCTCTAAAAGAAATAAATCTTTTTTTTTTTTTTAAGAACTAAACATTAGCTACCACACAATTTAGCAATCCCACTCTTCAGCATTTGCCCAAGGGAAGTGAGAAGTTATGTTAACACAAAAATCTTTATGTGAATATTTGCAGCACTTTTATTTATAATTGCCTTAAGCTGGAAATAATCCAAATATCCTTCAACTGGAGAATGTGTAGCATATTATGGTATAACCATATTAAATAATGAAAAGGAGCACATTACTGTTACATGTAACAACATGGATGAAATCTCAAATACATGTTGCCAAGCAATAGAAGTCAAACTCAGAAGGCTGCAATCCATTCTGAAAAAGGCCAAAGTACAGGGAAACAAAATAGGCATGGATTTAAGGATTGATGGCAAAAGGGTATGGGAGACTATTAGGGAGGATGGAATTGTTCTTTTTTTAATTAATTTAAGGGGCACCTGGGTAGCTCAGTCAGTTGAGTGTCTGACTCCTGATCTCAGCTCAGGTCTAGATCCCAGGGTTGTGAGTTCAAGCTCTGCGTTGGGTTCTATTGGGTGTGGAGCCTACTTAAAAAAAAAATTAATTGCAGTAGAGTTGGCACACAGTGTTACATGAGTTTCATGGAGAGCCTTGTGGATGATGTGGGAGAAGCTGGTTTGGATGTGTGGTGGGATTTTAGTTTGTTGAGGGGCTGCGTGAGCGCAGCCATAGAGGCACGTAACTGGCGGGGAGACGGTTGGACTTTGCCGCAGGAGATGTGATCCACAGCAGACAGGCAAGACTTGAAGGTCCTCAAAGGCCTTCTTTTTGAATTATTTAGAGGCTGAGTTCTGAGCGTGAAGAAGTTCCTTGTATGTCAACTTGACTGGGCTACAGAGTGCCCAGATTAAACAGGATTTATGGGTGTGTCTGGGAGGCTGTTTCTGGATGAGACTAACATTTTTGAACCTATGGACTCAGTCAAGTAGATTGCCTCCCCATGTGGGTGGGCATCACCCAATCCATTGAAGGCCTGAATAGAACAAAAAGGTGGAGGAAGTTTTGCTTCCTTTTGCTTCCTGCCTACATGCTTAAGCTGGGACATAGATCTGCCCTTGGACTGCGGTTTATACTGTTGGCTTCCCTGGTTTTCAAGCCTTTGGATTAGAATTACACTACTGGTTTTTCCATGCCTCTGGCTTGCAAATGGCAGATTATGGGACTTCTCAGCCTCCATAGTCATGTGAGCCATTTTCTCATAATCTCTTCCTGTGTATAAGTATTCTACTGGGTCTCTCTCTGGGGAACCCTGTCTGACACACTGGGTCAAGAAGTGTGAGAGATATAGTCTGAAGAACCTAAAGATCCAGGTTCTGTCTTCTATCCTTAACCCAGACCACTCAGGATGCCCATAGGGAATGCAAAACGAGGGACATAATGAGCAGAAGCACTCAAAGCAATAAACATGTCTAGATTTAGTGAGAACTGCCACCCACTGAACTCATGCATCTAAAAAAATTCTACTTTGTAGCATGTATCTCTCTAATTTAGGGGTCACTGTGTATACAGAACTATTAACCACCATGATTATGATTGGGTCAGAAATAGGAAAGGTAACCGGTTCAGTTACACATCTTACAATGAACTTACAATGAAGGTACCCTTGAAGAACAATTTATTGTTTTGTGTACACACATGTCGCTCTGGTCCCCAACAGTTGAACATCTACATCTCCATGTATGTTTTTGCTACCATCTCAACTTGTCCTTCCTGAACAGAGCCACTTCTTTCCTTTTAGGCACACTAGAACTGATAACTTGCCCCCAGTAAGGCTCCTAATCTCTTCAACCTGACAGCACTTAAAATATTGGACAATGATTACGTATTTGTGCATGCGTGCGTGTGAACATCCTTCCTTCAACTATTCCTCCAAGAATTTGGTTTCTCGTAAAATTTGCATCTTTCACCATTCTGATCACTCACCCAGGCAGAATGCAGCTCTCATGTAAGTACCTCCTTGGAAAGATGGGTCTACTTTGGAGCAAGGTCATGTCACTCATACACGAAATATGGTTGGAAGAATACAGCCTATCACCTGGACTAATCAAAGCCAGTGTTTCCCTGCAATTAACAGTCACACGTATGTTTTGAGTTGATAGTCAACTATCTCAGTGTAAAAGCAGGGAAATTTCCTGGAGAAACCTGATGGAGAGTGCTTCAAAGTTTGAGTTCACCCTTCTCCCCAACCTCCTTCCCCTCTCCACACTGTGGAGATATCATGTAGTAAGGGCCAGCCAGCCAGTATTTCATGTTATGCTAAGATGAAGTCCAGGCTCAAGGTAGCTGCTGTGAGCTCTAACAAGCCAGTATCTTAGTTTCAATTACCTTTGGGCGGGGGGGGGGGGTGCTTAGAGAGGTAATTACATTTTGCTTTAAACAAGATCTCTAAGTCCCCATCAGAAACTATTTGTTGTTCCTAGGATACTGAGGACATAGCAGTGTCCATGGAGATGGTTTATTGAAGGCTTGAAAGTTTATCCGGAATTATTTAATGCAGTTACTGTCCTGATTCCCCACACCCCAAGCTACGAATCCTAATGTCTTATTTAAAAACTTTAAAAATGTATTAGACATTTTATTTTTCAATACAAGGCACTGAAAATCCTTTTTGACAAGAAGGGGGTATCATAAAAAATATTCCAAGAATGAACTATGTAAATTTGTGGATGTAAGGTGGGTTGTCTACAAGTTTATGGTTTGTGGTTTAGAAGACTTCCTGCTGTTATCAAAAACCCAGGGACAAAACTTCAAGGCTAAGTTAACTCCTTCTGTGCATCTGCCAGTTCAATTTTTTTCTTTCCCTCCACCAACAATCGCCTACCAAAGAGTGACTCTGCACTTTCTAAGTGCTGTCTCTTACATGCTACATTGCTAAGTTTTGCTCCTAGTGATCACTGCATATATAGTAATCACATGATCACACTTAATATTCTGATGGTTTTATTAACAAGTATATAATACATATATTGCATACTGTATATAGTATATGAGGACTGTACAGTACAAATTTATGTTCACAGTTTGACATGACAAAATGTCATTACTGAATTCCCATTGGACTACAGAGTAGAAACAGAGAAGGTACATTAAACATTCACATCTTTAGTAAGAAAGATTACCAAAATGTTTCAGTATTCGCAAGTATACTAATGCATGCTAAAAACCTTTACCCATTCAGTCTTATTAGCTTATAAAATATATTACACTTTATTAAAAATTTCTGCATAGTTTATACAAGTATTAAAGTACTGTAAATGTAATAATCCTGCTATACTTGCAGGTATGGTTTAAGAGATGCTAAGCAGAAAGATTATTTTGACCCTCTAACACTAAATACATAACAGCAAAAAAAAAAAAGTGCTAGTATTTGTAAAACATAGTATTGTAGCCCTCGTTTAATGCATGTAAAATGGCTTTGTAAATGTATTAAGTGAATTTGCGATCATTTAGAAATTGTTAACCTCGACTGAGAAGAGAATAAAGACAACTCTGAGTAACTTCATGTATAACAGCAATTCCTTCAAGATGACTGTGTATTTTCAAACCAAATTATTTTAAAACCTTAAGATCTTTGAGATTGTATTTAAAACAATCTAATCAGGAATGCCGTAGAGATATACAGTATCAGCAATAAAGTCTTTCAAATTCCACATTAGTGCAACACTGATAGTGCAGATGGGTGTTTAATAAAATATACATTTACATCTATAGTTCCCCTATAAATCTGTTCCAAGGCTCTTGAAACTTCCATGTATTTAGCATTTCCTTGGTTGACCGTAGCTATGCTGCTAACACATTCTCCATACCAGATGATTTAGAATGTTAATGCCCATTTACGATGTAGATTCACATTTTAGAACTCTAAAATATGATGGATTCAGCCTTAATTTTTCTGACTTCCCCAAGATGACACTTGGACAATAATCAAAAGAAACTCTATAACAGAATTTATACAACACTAACTTCATGTTTACAAATCATTCTCATCAATGTAAAACATTGCAATTAAAACCACCATTGATAGTAACATGGCACATCATTAAAACCACATGTTCAAGGGCATCTTATCTTGTACTTGAGGTCTTCCACAATAACAGCTAAAAATGCCTAAGAGACTAAATTTCTCAACTATCATAGTAAAATACAAATATATATATAAAAGGAAAATTTGGTCAAGAGCCAATCAGTAACCAAAGTACATAGACCAGCAATGGGAACAGAGAATGGCCTCTCTGGGTTACCTTTCTTTCAGAGTTAAAATGGATCTTTGCTAATGAACTGTTAACATAACCTAAGCAAGCTGAATAATAATGGAATAGTCTTTGCAGGGTCCTGCTTGCTCTTTTGAACACAATTTAAATATGCCATAACACACACATCAAATTCCATGAGAACCTACAAAGCTTTTCTATCAACTGGACTCACACTCAAAGCTAATTATTCAAAGATGGTCAATTCTACCCTTTCTTGCCTTTTTTCCCTACCTTCTCTATGGGCTGGAACACACACCATGACTGGTCATCTCCATTCCAACAAAAAAGTTCCTTGCATTCCAACTTGACTCTTCAGTGTGTTGTAAGAGCCACTTCTAGAATTAAACACTTTGGCATGAATGTGACTAAGCATTTACAGTACAGACAATACCTACTTTCCCAAGAGCCATTTCTATTCCTCAATTCATGTCATAGTTGCAAAAACACAAACAAAAAAAGCCCAACTAGGAGGTTTTAATATTCTAAACAAATTTCGCAGTGCTTACCAAAAAAAAAAAAAAAAAAAAAAAAAAAAAATCAAAACGAAGTGCCAGGAAGATAACAAATTACTTTGCATTTCTCAACTACATTTCCTTTCAGCCAGTGCCCAGGGCTGATGAGTGGGATCTCTTAGGTGCACAAGTCCCTACGACTAACTTTTATTAACCAGCGCCATCAAAGTAAGCTCCCCATGTGATTTGCAGGCCTCCAGAATCACTCGTTCACTGATGTTTCAAAAAACAATTGAACAATGTATTCCTCCCAGTAAGGTTGTGTTGGATCCTGAGTTTCGGCTGGGATGAATCTTCAGGATTCCATTCTTCTCTCGTCTCTTCCGTCCTTTATTGAGGGATGAAGGCGCATTTGGTTACATGCACCCACATGTGACCACCGTCTCCCACTTTCTTCCAATTTAGGACCAATGATATTTCTAGGCATGAATTATTTTTATTGGCATTTAGACTATGGTGCTCAAAAGCCAGCTTTTGAAAAAAAAAAAACACAAAACACAAAAACTTCCCCCAAGTAATGGCGCTATTTATCTTTACCATAAACACGAGTCATTTCCAGGTTCTTCTAACGGGATACTTGATAGTGACTGATTTCCAGCTCTTTAATAGTAAATGTTGGGGAATTTTGGAGCTCTAAAGAGATGAATCGCTGAACTGTGGTTTTCTGTGTTTTTCAGACATCTGTCCCCCGAATGAAGGTATGTGTGCTTCACAACTAGATTTACAAATCATGTCACTGAGGTCTTACACTGAATGCATTACTAGAGCCTCAGCAGAGGCTTACTTGCCATACGCCTCACAAACACAAGGAACAGCCCACTAGGCACCCTACGGTTCACACACACGCGTTTCTGTATAAAAGCTGTACAATTAATTTGATATGGGAATACAATTACCACTTAACGTTTCCCTGTTGGCAAAAAGCTGCAGTAGGTTGGGTAAGAGAAAGGCCATCCATATTCTTACCCAAAAGATTTTTTTTTTTAATACCATTACTAGGCAAAATATTTTTGTGGTGTCCCGACAATCAATGGTTGCTGACCCACATTAGGGACATCGGAGGAATGGTGACAGGGACGGGGATAACTCCATCCATTTTCCGCTTTGCTGTTGGCTTCTACAGTCGAGCATAGCATAGAGACTGAAATTCTGGGGATGCCCTGCGCAGTTAATCCCATGATGAAACCTCACCGGAGAGCCCTAGCCTAGGAGGAAGGGCCGGCTTCCTTCCTCGCCCCCGCCGCTTCTCCCCTGCGCCATGCCCCTTTGTTCTGACGCCATGTGAGGCAAGGAGAGCATTCAGCCCTTTACTGACAGACATCACCCGCCTAAATCAGCAGCTCTGGCTCAGCTCCAGGGCTGGCAAAGACCTCCTTGTTAGCTGTAGGCACAAAGGAGTGTCAAGGACTTAATTTAGAGGACGTGATAAATCCAAGCTGACAAGCAGGATTTGTGCAGGGCACTGGAAGGGAAGAAGCGTGGAAGGAAGGTCCTACCTGAATCTCGCTGCACGGCTACCTAACCAGGGAGAGGGTCCACCCTTCTTGCTGGCGAGCACAAAATACGATCACAGGGCACAGAGGTATGAATGTCCCTGGCAAGGACTTGCAGGCTGGATACTGTATTTCTAATACATTTACTTTGACATTCTTTTGAGAAATACATGGAGAAACCGACAATTGGTTATTTTACGTTTACATGTTCCCTTGTTCTCATTACATTAAACGTATCTGTAAGAAGGGTTTGCTTAGCATCCCCAGAAAAAAAAAAAAGTGTTCACATTCTTTAGGTCTGACCCGTGGTAAGAAGAGGAGGATTAGAGAACATCTACTACTGACCATATGGAAATTTGAATGATATAAATTCAGAGATTCAGACCAGCTGAATCCAAATTAAAATGTACATGTAAAAAATGAGTTAGATCATGGGAAGGAGGAGAGAGAGAGAGCCGGGAGAGTGGGGAGCCACGCTGAGGCGGGAGACGGAGCCATTCAAACTAGCATGTGGCGTTTCCTATGGAGGGCAAGGTGGTCAGAGCGGGAGAAGCTACGGTCACAGTCTGGACACTGGAAAGGTTTGATTCCAGTATGTTTTCGGAAATGTCTTGTTAGTTCATCAGACCGAGCAAACTTCCATGTGCATCCTTCCCATGTACATTTGTAGGGTTTTTCTCCTGCAAAAAGGAAAAATGGAAGAGCTTATTCTTCTCCTCAGGGCAAAAGGCTGCTCATTAGTAAAAATAGTGCAGTTAAGATTCTGGAGCTGCAACTCTGGGCAAATATTATTTCCAAGGTATGTCTGTCCATCTGTTCCCCCAAAACCAACAGTGCCACAGAAACTACGGCAGGACAAACAAGAAAACAAAGGGCTTAATTCTCTTAATATTTAACTGGCACTTTGCCTGTCTCCCCCCACCCCAAGAAAAGATTTATAGAGTTCTTCAAGCATAAAGCCACTGACATCTATTCTGAGCAGCTAGCAAATAATTTTGGTTTTGCCCTCAATAGTAGGGATGAATCACTTAAGAAACAACTTGCGATCTGTATTTATCTCCAAGTTTTCAAGCTACTGAGGCGCTTAGTTATACGTAGTGCTTTCCACTTAGGAAGTCCAAATTGAAAGTGTGCGGGATTTCTTTATTATTTTAACAGTTTCCTAAAAATAAGAAGCATGACAGACATTGGCAGGGATTTCAGCATCTTATCTTTTGTTTAGTCAACAGCAATTATGCCTAAGTATAATGCTCTAATTGAGATATACTAAAAATACAGTAATTCCTCCCCAGCCTGTCAGCAGTCAGGTCTCTCCAAAACCCTCCTGTGGGATAACGGTAGCTGGCAGGTGAGGAACAGGAGACCCTTGGGGGAAATCTTAGGGAGAGCCAGCATGAAGGCCCTTAGAAATAAAAAGGGTGTAAGTGGCAATCTTACATGTCTCTATGAGTTATCATGGGCATGTGGGCCTCACCAAACAATTCCTACTTACTATCCCTTGTTCTCTAGACATTTTAAGGATTGACATTCCTTGGTATTTCAAGGAGCTCTTCAGAATTGTCTTATCTGCTTTGCCTCAGAGAATATAAATGCTGAGGTATTTTTTCCTACATCTAAATTGTTATGCGAATATTCAATGTCCTTTTAATCTGAGGCTGGAAGTTGGTAACATCCACCTCTCAGGTGTATTAATGCCCCGAGGATGGTTTCACTGGTTTCCTTGGCAGCTCTGCCTGGATATTCCTCTACACAAGGATATCCCTCAGTTCCCCCTGTAAGAACAGTGACAAAGCCCGAGAACTCAGTTGTCACAAGCTGACTTTCCCTCTCCCCGGGAGTCACTGAAACTTCACTCCACACCACCCCGTTCCTTCCCTTTTCTCTTCCCAATCCCAGACTTTCCTTATTTTAAACATTCCTAATACGAATGACTCAAAAACAAACAAACAAACAAACAAGGACATTCTGAGTGAAGGGAAATGTGCCCGGGGACAACTACTATACTAGAATTTCACATCCAGGGGCTTGAGGTTAGGTCAGGTGAGGCCTGCTGTCAACATGGATCGCCCATACTGACTGATGAAGCAGGCGGTGTATGACATTTCTATACGGATTCTGGAAGCCGTTCTGCTCATGAAACGTTCAAGAGCAAATGGAAGTCTTATGTTTTCTTCACCCACGTCATCATTTTTGGAAGATCTGGCCGTACGCTGTACGTTCAATCCTGGGCAGAATAAATAATACCCCCGAACAAACAGGACAGGCTCCCTCCGTTTTAGAAGACACAAATCACTCAAATATCTTTACTTTTCTGTATCTGTTCTGCATAAAGAACTGTGGTTTTTCTGCCTTTGTGAATCTGATGATGTACCACATTTATTAAAGGATGGTCCACAGGAAGGCCACATCCTTGATGAAACGCCCATGGCTAAGAGCACTTTTCCCTCTGTTCCAGCAGCCTTTCCAACCCTCTCTCTCTCCCTGAAAAACAGATCACAGAACTCCACGTGACTGGGAGAGACCTTGTCATGGCGATCATCTCGAATCTATTCTAACTTATTACAAAAAGAAACCTTGCCCGAAAAAGTGAGTTTTTCACGACCGGCAGAGAGATCTGTCGACAGCTCTGCTCCCTTTTGAGATGCCTGGACCATGTCCTTACAACCACCTTCAAAGGCTACAAGGTCTGCTCCTGACATTCCAACCCACTGTCATGTCTTAAGAGGCACAGACGGAGTGCGTCTTGTCTTTCTGGTACCTGTGTGTGTTCTTCTGTGCGCTTTCAAGTGAGAGCTCTTAGTGTACACTTTGTTGCACCCGTCGTAGTCGCATCTGTGTATCCTCCGCTTCCTCTGAGTGTCCGGGGACTCCACAGGTAAAGGTCTCTTCCCTGGTTGTACTATGACTGACGGGTGATTCCTACGAAAGCCAATGGGAAATGTAAAATATGGGGCGAAAGCCTCTTTCCTTTCCTTCAGTCTATACCAAAGGCATTAACAACACTAGGCAAAAACAAACGAACAAACAAAAAAACCGACAAAATAAACAAAAAAGAAATGAGCTGATCAAACCCAAGCAGCACTCTGCTAGAGTCAGTCAACAAACACGGAGCGAGCACCTACCATCAGCCAGGCACTGTGCTTGGCACCGGGACACAAAGATGAATAAAAACAGGGTTCCTGCCCTCGAGGAGCTCACACTCTAGGGGGAGACAGACATGTAGATAAGTAATGACAGTAGGAAGGGTTAGGTGCTATGCTAGCGGGAGTGCAGGTGCTAGGAGAGGCTTTCTCCCTCAGTAACCATCTGCCTATTTATAGAACCTGGTGGTACAAAAGCGCTGCTCAATACGGTTACAATGTCCTTGCCAGGTTGCCCTGATGCTCACTCACTGCTTTGGAGGGACGAATGCAAAGGGTCAACTTCCTAAAGCTCAGGCAACCCCCCTACTTATATCTACATTTTACATTTTCTCTGGCAATGGGCGTCTCTTAAAGATCACCAATTCACATGAGTTTCAAATTCCGGCTCTTCCTAAATAAATAACTAACTAACTAAAGGCACTGCTGTTTTTCACCACCTCAAACCTTTACTGTTGCTGTCATTCCTGCGTGAGGGAGAATTCTGGTGCAGTGCCCGCTCTCGGGCACCTGGCGTCTCCCTGCCTTCCTCACCTAGACCCGTTCCTGCGCCGGCACACCTTTCCAGGGTGGCTTTGAAATCCAACCATGTCAAACACCACTGCTCTAAACTTTTTCTTTTTTTGGAAGGAGAGAAGAGGCAGATGGGGAAGAGCTGGGGAAAGTCTGTAAAGCTTTCTCGGGCTTCTCTGCTGATTAATGTCAGTAATTAAAAAATTCTAATCTGTTCATTTGCTTTCCTAACGACTAATTACTTGATACATCACAAGCTTATGGAAGTGGCCTCCGACTGTAATGAAAGACTTCTTTGTCTTTAAACTGGAATCTAAAGTTCTTAAAATGTCCCAAATAATGTATGAATTTTTCTGTCCAAGTGTGGATGAGGAGAAAGGCAATCTGATGGAGGCACGAGCTTGGGAGATAAAAAAAAAAAAAGGATAATAAAATTCCACCATAAAAATCAAAAGGGAGCCCCTGAAATGAAACTCATTTGATCTTGTAAAAATCTCAATACATGTCCCTATCAGGAACTCTTCCAGACACGCTAAGTAACTAGGAAAAGACTAAAAGGTGCATTGATTTTAAGTGACTGTACTTATTTCTCACTTCTATTATTAGCCAAGAAAACTGGCAGTTTTGAGTCTCTACCTTCCTACCTGATGTTTAACAAGAGCAATACAGAAGAATAAAATAGCCAAGTTTAGATGGAAAAATGAACATGGGGGGGGAACAAGGACTTCAATTATATATATATGTACAAACAGAGAGAAAATAGAAAAGTGACAGATCTGTGGACACATACAGTTTTTAGAAAGCTGAATTATTCATTTAAAATCCTTCAATACAAAGAAAAGAGTTATCAGTTTATTTTCAACCTGAATCCCACAGACTGAAACGTTTCCTCTTCATTAAGAGAACTTCAGGAAATAAAATGGTAGGGGAAGAACTGAACAGTTAAATACCTCTCCTCTGTCTCTGGTATACTGGGGGAGTATCCCAAGTGATTTCAGAAGTCTCTCCCAATGATTAGATTTTTATGGGTTGGGAATCTGTCTAACAGTTTCCGTGGGGTACTTAGGACTGCTTTTCCCAGCTCATTTTGCATAGAAAGGTACGTTAGAAGGCTGTGTGCTCCAACGTCAAATCCCAGCTCTGTCACGCATACTCCCAGGACCCTGGGCAAGGGATTTATCCTCTCTGTGCCTCCGTTTCCTTTGTACAGTGGGGATGATGGTAATAAGATGATCTCAGAAAGCTGTGAGTAATGTACACAGAGCACTGCAGGGTAACATCTGTTCCAGATGTAAATCGGCTGAACGGTAGCTGTTAGTATTCTGAGGTTCAGAAACCCAAATGCTAACTTTGACCCTACAACCTGTTCAATTTCACGAGGAGCTTCTAGGGGGACGTCCCAACACCAGGAAAGGAAATCACTGCTCAAGCCAACGTCTACCTTGAAAGGTAGTGCCATTCTGAGAGTGGCTGGGGCCCCATCTCTAAGGAGCCAGATGCTGGGACAGGCAGCAGCTGAAGGGCGGAGTCTCGAGATCTCCCCCTTTCTGGACTCTCCACTGCTCATTTTCAGAGAGGCTGTCTGGGATCATAAAAACCAAGAAGTCAGAACAGCTATTAAGTATCAGATACCTGCTCACTGTTGTGAGTTAAACTGGCCCCTCTTAAGTTTGCTGTAATTCGCAGACACAATTAAATGGGGAGATCTGATCCTCAAGCTCTTCGTTCTAAATATATTTCACATGTGTAAATATATTTTAAAAAAAGGAATCTGATAGACATCTGAGTGCCTTTAAAAATAGTCCTAAAGCTGTAACTCTTACGTTCAAGCAAATGGATTTCAAAGCTGTATTTTAAAGTCCGCCTTTGGAAAGGAAGGGTTTCCGGAAGGCGAACAGTGGGGCTGCCTCACTGCAATGGTACTAGGCGCTTGGTTTCAATCGATTCTTTCCTGGCTAGCTGGTTTCCTATGTGGGCTGCTACTGGGCACATTCCAAGACATTACTTAATCACATCTGTGAGAGAATTACTTAAAGAGTACATGTCCCAGTTGTGGCTCATCTGTTGAATTTTTTGAGGAGCAAAATGCATTCTTAGGTCAGCATTAAAATAAGCATATTACTCATTAATCATTAGAAGCCACTGAGCTTGAGATCGTCAAAAGAACATCACCTTAAGTAAGCAAAAAGTATTTTCTTTTCAGCAGCACTTAGAGCACAGAACCTGCTTTCAAATATTCTTCTTCTACCACGGTTTACATTGTCATTCATAATAGCCCCAACTTTGGAATAACCCTTTTTCAGTCCACGGAGCCTCCCTCTCTCTGCGGGCACTTGGCCTTACTGAGCTGGACAGCACCTTACTCATCACCCGGGCAGGAGTCATGACCAGTGCAAGTCATGCTGCCAATCACCTTGCCAGAGACACCTGGCATTGGACAAAAAAGAGGGAACTCGGCCTACAAGGTGTGTCTGTCCTGGCTGGTCTCTCTGTGTCTCCTTTCACCTGAGAGCAGGAACGGGAGGCCCTGGTTAGATGGGGACTCGGTAGGAAGAGCACTCATCAGGTGGCAGGGGATCAAGCCCGGGCCCCGCTGCTGTTCGCAGTGTGATTCTAGGCAAGTTATCTAATGTCTTGGCTCACCAGTCTCCGTTTGCTCTGACTCCCACATGCTCGTTGTGGGGGAATGAAATAATTCCTTTGAAAACATGTGGGAAAGTCTCACTGGGGGCGGGGGCTGAGTATGATGCCAACTGTGAAAGGTAATAATGTACGAGTTCATCAGACACACTCTCCCCCTGCTGATGTGGCGGCTCGTAGGATTCATTCTCTTCTTCATCTCTCAGGGAGCTAAGCACAACCCCTCTGCCCCAAATAACTGACTAGGACTTCAGTGGGCAATTAACACGACCCTACGATGAAGGCACCTACTTGGGCTGAATGTGGATAGAACTAGAATGTATTTTAAGTTCCAGAAAATAGCTGTTCAAAAGCCAGAGCATTCACACTCTGTTGCAGAATGACTTGGGCAAGAAAGAGGGGAAAAGATGGAAGTAGAAAGGTGGGCAGAACACTATCTAAGTGCTATGAGAGAAAGATGATGGAAGGGCCCTGCAGGGAACGATAACTATTGTCTTGTACTAGGAAGCCAGCCATTGCAGCCAACCTCGAAAGTGCGACAATTAAAGAAAAATAATTACAACCGGTAATGAAAATAAAGAGGAAACGGAGGCAGCAAGACTGACTAGGTCAAGGTCATACATATGGTGGAGAGCAGAGCTGGGATCCACGATATCTGGCCCAAAGGTCATCTTCTGAGCTCCTACAAACACAGCCTCCAGCAGAAGGCATGGCTATCTATTGTGGCAAATCCCGTCAGAGATGCTATTTAACTTGTGTCTAACACCCGTCGCATTATAGCAAGTTAGACCTGAAACAAACCACTGTTCGGTGCTTGGCTGTAACTCAATAGAGAAAACTTCCCCCTGGATGGCAGTTCTAAAGCTGAATGAATATACTAAGAGCAGATGTAATGAAAAAGACCAGAGAATAACGGGTTATTCCAACACTGAACTTCTCTGAACTACACGGACAACCTTCTGTTGCCACCGCTATTTACAGGTCTTTCTTGGACTGACTTCCTTGGGCTTATGGTTGGCCTGAAAATTCTGATTCAAGATGTTCACCATCACAGAAACAGTATTAGAGTGACAGCTGGGAGGACAATGTGTGTCTTATGAAGTTTTCAGGATCCAACCTTAAGCAGAATGTCTAGAATACCAAATTCAATCCATATTGGGATTAAGATTACGGGGAAACTATATATAATCTGGGAAGATTAAAACAAAACACACCGAGATACAAACGATTGATGTGACAAGTGGCAAATCATGAGTGATCAATTTGCTGCCAACGTGACGTAAATGTCTTGTAATGTAGTCCGTATAGCAGAACACATTGCCTTTGGAGAGACTTCCCCATCTTTCCCAGTGGCTGCCCCTACTGGAAGGTGTTCCTGGCCATCCAAACGACACCATGAGTTGGAAGCGTGTGCTTCCAATCCAGGTCCCAAGATGCGCGCTGCTACGCAAATGTCGGGCAGACCTGAACATACTTACTCTTGCAACAGTGCTTGCGGGGGGGACACTGAGTTCATTAAAGGGGGTGACATTTCTTCAGGATAATAATCTGTCCTCTGTGGTTCAATCCCAGGTTCTATTTTAATTTTTTTCTGTAATATAGGCTTCTCATATGATTCAATTACAGGTACTAAAAAATAAAAATAGAAAAGTCACTCCATGTACAATTTACCAATTTCAGCTTTTAAACGTTTACTGCACAGCTTCTATCTACAACATTGATGTGTGGAGTATCTGTTTACGTTTCGCAAAATTATAGCAGAAAGCAACTATGGCGGCGGAGGGGGGGGGGAGTTGGCAGAATAGTGGTGTTTCCCCCGACCACTATGACCACTATTCCGCCAGCAAGCAGCATGCATAGGAAGGTGGCCTTTGAGCGCACTAGCCCCCAAAGGGTTCTTCCTTACGTTTTTGGGTGATCTTCTTTTAACCCCAGTCTTCTGCCTACCACCAGCCAGTAAACTAGGTGGCTTTTAGTAACCATTACTTATCACCACGATCAAAGGCATTTATTAAATGCCGTTTTAACAGAACCATGTCGGTGTTCAATAAAGCAAAATAGAAAGTCAGGATTTTTACTATCCCGAAGTTGACAATTACACAGTGAAAGTAATCATTTGATGGCATTAAACAGCCTGATTCCTGGGAGCTCTTCCAGTATCGACACTTAAACACACACACACACACACACACACACAACGACATCAGAAAGGAAATGCCTCAGGCCGGCAGACTCTAAGGGGAGTATCTCCTCAAAGAGTACAAGGGCTCTTGGTTCTGCCTCTGCCCGCTGGTGCAGAGCCCCCCACCCCAGCACCGCCACACTGCCCGCGGGTACAGACCGCCCCCCAGCACCACCGCAGCCGGTGCAGACTGCGAGCACTCCTGCGCCGAGGCAGCCGTCCAGTCGGCGGTGGCGTTTACCTTGCATGCTGCTGTTGGAGTTCTCCATCTCCTCCGACAAGGAGACCATGAGCGGCTGCTGGAGGTGGCTGGTGTACATGAAGGGGACCGGCTGCACCACGACGGGCTGGATGACGGGCAGGATCCCGGGGCTGCGGATGCCGTGGCGGGACAGCGCGGCTGCCATCACCGGCGGCATGGACAGCGGCACCCCGAACGGCTGTACGCCGGGGGGAGGCGGCGGCGAGTACTTCTTCATGGGCGGGCTGGAAGAAGGCATGCTCAGGCCGGGCGAGGCTCTCCGGTGCGAGGGCTGGAACTTCAGCGAGGAGGGAGAATTCCCCGCAGAGGGCGGGGAACTCCGCTTGTTCACGGTCAGGTCCACCGGCTCCATCTGCATCCCGTGCGACAGGCCCTCCGGGGTCTGGAAGAACTTATCCGGTAACGGTGTGGAGTAGATGACGCCGTACTTGTTGGGCTTCATCGACTCCATGTAACTGGATGGGTATGACTACCGGGAAGCAAAAACAGAAGCGTTGAAGCCGTGACACAGGTGCATTCGCTTTGGAATCGTGAACGATAACGAGAATGCACTACAAGGCACTCTCAATTAGGTGGGCGCAACAAGCGGTTTACATTTTGATGTCTACTGACCCTGAAACAGTGCTACGAGGGCGCTGGTCTCATCAACGTTAAGGTTAACGGGATAACCGTGTTACAGGAAAAATCTCCAATTTAATTCTAAGGTGATTCCCCCGTCAAATGTTGAGGTTGATACCTGGCAAACTTCTAAAACAGGTCATGAACAGAAGACTTCCTATGGGCCTTGATTGGTAGGAGTCAGTACTAGGGTTCACCAACAGCCAGCCAAGCCAATGAACCCCACTGCTTTGCTGATGGGGCTTCTCAGTAGGCAGGAAATGCTGTCTTTCCCCTCAGGCGTCGGACGTTTGCAGTTCTCACGATACACTTGTGTATAATAGGGAGAAAGGGAGCTGCACAGCAGTATCTGCGGGGGGGCGGGGGCTTCATATTCAGCTGCTGACCAGTCCACACCTAGGGTGACCTGACCAACAGTCCTGGTTTGCCCCAGGACAGGCTGGTTTGAGCACTAGAAGCCCTACATCCCACGTGATGCCTCAGTCTCAGGCAACCAGGAGGGTCAGTCATGCCACCCACCTACACACACTGAGGCCACCTGCTACCGCGTAATTTATGTCCTTGACCCCAGCTTGTTCAATGCTCGTATTCACAGTGTGAATGAAACTGTGCAGGGTGGCTAGATGTCCAAATTTGCACATGACACAAAACTGTAGGAGACGGGACTCTAGGACTCAAAAAAGGATACATGGTGCTTGAAGCGACTTGCACACAAACTGGGGCCCAGCATTTCCTCCAAACCTAAGATCTGACAATTGACCTAAATTATCTTTAAATACCTTCCTCTCTTATAGTATAATAATGGACTACTACCAGCTTTATACACAAAACAATCATAATGACTGCACACTGTGGGTGTGGCCCTTGGCCATGGAATTCACCAGAATGACTTCTATTCCTTAACTAAAATTGGAAAAAAAAACTTTGTTGTAGGATGCTTTTTAAAAAATTAAACTCAACATAAGCTATTTTTTTTTTTACTTGTAGGATTTTAGGGAAACTGAAACGTTCAGTGGTAACATGTCAAGTCCATCTGCAGAAAACTACTTGTATTTGAATACTTTATACCGAAAGTGATAAGCAACATACTAAGCCTCCCTTCCAGCTCTCAAATCCGATGCAGTTCTCATTCTGAGGCGATACTAGCTCATGATACAACCAAGAAAACCCACCAATGGGGACTTATAATTAAAGAGCTTAAATGCATGATAAATTTCTGGGCTGCCCCAGTCCCCCAGTGGCCACTATTGTGAGTTAAAAATGATTGTGGGACAGCGGTGATTTTTACTGAGATTACTACAGAGATCATACCATTTCTTCTCTGGGCCTCCCCTAGGTGAAATCTCCACCTGGCCGTGCATCCCCCGTGGTGTTTCAAAAACTCCCTTCTCTGGGCATATGAAGCATTTAGTATGGGGGTGTGTGGGGGGGTACAGGACCAGGCAGTATTTCTCTTTATCTGAAGCCAGTTTCTCATCGTTAAGATTGTGTGTTTTGTTCTTTTGTCCTTTCTCTATCCCTCCAACGCCATCTCTGTCATCTCCTAGGACAGTGATTCCCGGAGTAGGATGCACATCTCTCTGGGGGCACTGAAGATACTTCTAGATACTACACAAAGAATACACAGTGCTTTAAAATAGTGATGGGGGCGCCTGGGTGGCACAGCGGTTAAGCGTCTGCCTTCAGCTCAGGGCGTGATCCCGGCGTTATGGGATCGAGCCCCACGTCAGGCTCCTCAGCTATGAGCCTGCTTCTTCCTCTCCCACTCCCCCTGCTTGTGTTCCCTCTCTCGCTGGCTGTCTCTATCTCTGTCTAATAAATAAANTAATAAATAAATAAAAAATCTTTAAAATAAATAAATAAATAAATAAATAAATAAAATAGTGATGTGTTTATTTAAATGCATTAAGAAAACACTTTTTTTTTACAGTAGTGATATAAATCCCCTTTTCAAAATAAATTTATTATGTTAATAAAAGCAATTCTACAAAAGAGGGCAGGAAAAATTACCCACTAAATATTAGAAGAGCAGGTGCCATGAGGATAGGGCAAAATTTGTCAAGGTGTTATTGAAAACCCACATTCTAGGAGGCTGTNCTTTAAAATAAATAAATAAATAAATAAATAAATAAATAAATAAATAAAATAGTGATGTGTTTATTTAAATGCATTAAGAAAACACTTTTTTTTTACAGTAGTGATATAAATCCCCTTTTCAAAATAAATTTATTATGTTAATAAAAGCAATTCTACAAAAGAGGGCAGGAAAAATTACCCACTAAATATTAGAAGAGCAGGTGCCATGAGGATAGGGCAAAATTTGTCAAGGTGTTATTGAAAACCCACATTCTAGGAGGCTGTGAGGTTAAAATTAAAATTGGATTCAATGAGATAAGCTATGTAATGAGCTTAACACACTGTGGTGCTAGAAAAGTCCCTTCTCTTTCTAGATAAGCAGCAGCACCTTAATGGGTTTGATCCTCCCCATCAGGGCTTCTCAAGCCTTCCTGTGCACAAATGTACCTGACCATCTTGTCAAAATACAGGTTCTCAATTTCTGGGAGCAGCCCTACATGCACAGACCCCTTTTGAACAACACGGCTCTAACTGGCAAAGAGATATAGACTAAAAATACTAATCTTTAGTATTAAAATTTGGTAAACCATTCAAAAACAATTTAAAGGTGGGGGAAGANCCACCGTAATGGGTTTGATCCTCCCCATCAGGGCTTCTCAAGCCTTCCTGTGCACAAATGTACCTGACCATCTTGTCAAAATACAGGTTCTCAATTTCTGGGAGCAGCCCTACATGCACAGACCCCTTTTGAACAACACGGCTCTAACTGGCAAAGAGATATAGACTAAAAATACTAATCTTTAGTATTAAAATTTGGTAAACCATTCAAAAACAATTTAAAGGTGGGGGAAGAATTTTTCACTAATAATACTGCTTAAAAACAAGGACATGAAGGATACAAAATCAGGAAATGCAAAATATATAAATCGTGGTTTAGAAAGGATTTAATTTATTTGCAAGAGCGCGCCAGCCCATTGGTGCATATGAAGGGGGGAGGAGGCAGAAGGGGAGGGAGAGGGAGACAATCTCTAGGAGACTCCATGCTGAGCACAGAACCTAATGTGGGGCTCGACCCCATGACCCTGAGATTGTGACCTGAGCTGAAACCAAGAGTCAGGTGCTTAACCAACTAAGCCACTTAGATGCCCCTATAAAGTGTTGTTTTTGAAAAGAGCTTTGAGTTATGTATCAAGAATCAAACAAGGGGGGGCGCCTGGGTGGCACAGCGGTTAAGTGTCTGCCTTCGGCTCAGGGCGTGATCCCGGCGTTATGGGATCGAGCCCCACCATCAGGCTCTTCCGCTATGAGCCTGCTTCTTCCTCTCCCACTCCCCCTGCTTGTGTTCCCTCTCTCGCTTGCTGTCTCTATCTCTGTCGAATAAATAAATAAAATCTTTAAAAAAAAGAAAAGAATCAAACAAGGAAAAGACTATTTCTACCTTTCTTTAGAACCAGGTACACATAAGTATATTTACTACAAGGTAAGGAGCCCAAAACATACCATATTAATATTAATTTTAAATATATTTACATTTAAATATTAAAATAGGTAATAAACAGGAATCCTCTAACCAAAAAGAAAAAAATTCTAATACGTACAACAAAGGTTTAAAGAAATCATTAAATACAGGCAGAGAAAGATTTCACCTAGTTCTAAAGGTTAACTCATTTTATGAGTTTCTCGAAAGGGCAAAAGTTCTGATACTAGAAACAAAAAGTTAGGAAATGGGAGGCAGCATTAATTGTTTCTACTCACCAAAATGTAGCTTCTCCCTTATTTTCAGCCCCATTCTTCAAAGACCTCCCTATGACCTAGATTTTAATGCCAAGTTATTGGCAGCTAAATAGAAAGCAAAATGAGGACACACTTTTATTGCTGTCATTGCTGGATTTTTCTAACTGTGGGGTGAGTTTAAGGAAAGGAGGAATTTAGAACCTGGGAGATTTTGCAAATTTAATAATATTTAATAATATTCTCAGGTTTCTCAAGAAAACGAAGGCCACACCTCAAGCCAAGTTTTATAAACATTACGCACATTCCCGCTGACTGGGCTCCCCAGTGGATGCCCCTGTCCCCCGGACCATGTGCGGTGTTTGCAAGGCTTCGTGGCTAAAAGTAGGGAGACGCATTTGGATACACAACAGAGTACACAATTAACCATTTCCAGTCTGATCGCCTTGTAAAAGGGTGAAGAAATGTGGTTCTTCACACCGTCTCACTAGAAAATTCCACAGCAATATTTATCAGAACCTTCCATAAGATGCGTTTGCTTTAATTATTTGGGTGGAGCACACAAGCTGCTCCGATCGGCCTGCAACAATCGGGGAATCCACAGCGTCAGACTGACACAGGGTTTGTCCGGCTGTGTGCCTTTGGTGAGGACACCCTGGTAAGAGGGGCCTCCTCGCTGTTCCAGACCTTTCCCACCTTCTAGCATAGCAGTGCAAGCAAGTGCTGTAGTAGCTAGCCCCAAATCCAAATCAGAGGCAAGTGTCGATGAGGCAGCAAAAGCTCCTCTGGCCACTGACAGCCATCCAATCCCCCCACCCCGTGCACACCGCGTCCCGGGGGAGGCCTTACAACCGGGAACAGAGCAGCCTGAAGACAAGACTCCCGCAAGGGTCTCTCCAATCCTCCTGCCCTCACCAGGGGTGGTGATGGCTGTAACTTTTCAAACAGTTCTCTCCTGTTGTAACATACATCCATGTGTTCACCCTCCACACCATGGGTAATTAATTTATTTTGCTGATTGCCTCCTCTTACTAGAACGGGAGATGAGTGTCTGGCATTCATCACAAACACGGGATGAACGAATGAAGTGAATCAATGCACACGCTGAGCAGTGTTTTACTACGGTCAAGACTAAGGATAGTGCCAATTCTTTTGATTCTTGAAAACCAGGATGTTAACTGTGACAGGGAAGAAGGCACAGGGTTGGGATGATTTTCCAAAGCTAACACTTTGTAACTTCAGTGAGCGTTTCAATCGTTTCTTGTTTTATTGGGAATAGTTTTGCTGAGTTTTCCATCACAAGGCAGCTGAAGTGGATGGAGTGACTGCACGAAACAGGGGTAAGCAGAGTCTCTATTTCACTGCTCTTTAATAGGAAAAATGAGTGAACATCCATGACAGGGCAAAGGCAAGTCGAAGGAATCTTCATACCAAGGGCGGGGTTCCTAGTGCAGGAAGGCGTGGTGCGTTTATAAACACACACTCTGGAAACAGCAAATGTCATACCCTTCTGTGCAAACAAAAGTAGAAAGCTCTCTTTCTACCAGGCTCAGAAAAGTCATGAAAGTGTCTGTGAGAAGAACAGAGGTAGTACTGATATTAAGTACTTCTCCACCTGTAAGGAGTCTGTTAGAGGATAATTTTCATTACGAGAAAGGAAAAGGGGAAAAAAAAAAGAATACACTTTTTTCCCAAAAGTAATCTTCCTACAGGAATAAAATAAGAAAGAGTACTTTTAATAACTTTTTCTTTCTCACTTCCTGAATTAAATTCTTTAATTTCCAACCTTCTTTGACAATATATTGGTAAAAGCAATTCTTTTACATGTGCATTTTGTATTCACATGCTGTCTCATATTGTATGTATTATCATCTCCAATTTTATAGAAAGGAAAGAGAAGCTCAGGGAGCTGCCGGTGGTTTGCCAACATCACACTGATTGGGCAGTAGCAGAGATCCACAGCACGGGGAGGGGGCCGGCGGTCTACTCTGCTCCACACTCTTGCAAATTTTCAGAGGGCAATCCAGAGCCTTCCTGTTTGCCTCAAAGCACAAGGTTTAGCAGACGAGGGTACCGAAGGCTTACATTTCACTAAGAGAAATGACACCTCCTTATTTTCTCCAAACTACAGCAAAATACCAAATAGGTAATCAACCTTCAGGTCAAGGGTTGAATTAAAAAAAAAAAGAGGAATAAAGGAATAATAACATTAGCTTAGCACACGCCACCTACAGAGGCAGGAAAGATAAAATTTGAAGATTCAAGAGCGGACAAAAGCTTTTTATTTAGTTTTGTTTAAGTGAAATAATCACAACACCCCACACTCCCCAAATGTTTCAGTTAACTGAGGTTTTGCTGAATTAAGAAACAGAAATTTATTTCACTGTAAGGACTGATACTAACTTTTGGTGAAATGATCTAATTAAATTCTCTAAGTGTTAGCTGGAAGTCGAAAACTACAGTGTGAAGGAGCAAAGGACCACTAATTGCAAAAATACTTCTACATATTTTAACTTCATGTATTTATATAAGTTACAGCATTATAGTTACTTCAAATTCATTTTACTTCCTTTTTTTTCAGTCAAGTGCATTTGCTCGCACTGACTTGTATCATACCAACTTAGCAATGAGGGTCTTCATTTAAGCTTTAAATTGGCTCTTCAGCCGTATTTTCATGCTTGATTAAAAGCACTGGAGTATACTGAATATTAAAATGCTTCAAAGATGGTTCTGCGTCATTTATAAAATTAATCATATTCCCCAGTACTAAAAACCTATTCATATTTCAAGGATATAATTAATAGGGAAATTTTATACCTCAATTTTCCTCCAGCGTGATCATGCCATAGTTTGGGGTGAGGGGTTGATGAATACGGTGACAGCACCAAATAACATCAGAGTCAATTCAGTTTTTTTGATTAATGAAGTTCTTACTTTCCCCGTTATTATCGTATTCATACACTTGGTTATCCAGTTATCACGCTGGAATGTAAATGTTATTTCCCTAAAGCCACTCGGACCTCACTTCTCACTGTTCACAGCGGTAAACACTTCACTGGCTCAGTGATACCCATGGCAACTCAGCTCCAAGGGCCTCCGAGTGACCCCTGTGTCTTGTATAAACATTTTTGGCAGGAGCCTCAGCAGCCGATGCATAAGGATGATCTAATTTTGCAAGCGTGTCATTACCAACCTTCAGATACACAACTCGGGCCAAGTTTTTCCCCTTGTGACTATTTTCCAAGCCCGTGGAAGAAAAGAGAAAGGCAGAGTGGGAGCCTTGCCTTGTTATCTCCTATTGGCCCAACCAGATCGCCGGGAGTCCAAACCACTCCCTGCCTGGAAGTCCCTGGACCCCTCTCCGTCACCACCCCGTCCCATTTCCACAGCACCAGTGCGGACCTCGCTAAGCCCCTGGCCTCACTCCTAGCCGCCTGTGGCCGAGAAGCATCCCGAGGCGCTGGGCTCACAGAGGGGCTGGCTTCACACGAAGGTGTTGAAAAAGACAACAAGATTCTCTCCCAGCCACAGACTCTTCCAAGTGGAAAGGAATCCCATCCTCACGGCCATGTTCTCTTTCACCAGCTTGTCCTCAACCATCTCACCCAGGCACAGCTCAGTATCGCTGCTGTCATTGGTTTTTAAGCAAATCATTTTATTCTGAATATGTTTTTAGATGCAGGACTGAGGGTTTGTTTTTTTTTTTTTCCAGGTGGCCCAAAGCAAGAATCCTGAGAGCCCAAACAAAAAGCTGGTAACTGAGGAGTTTTTGTAAACCTCCTGCTGTCGTGACTAGATTCACCTGTGACCCAAGTTCTGTGCTGATCACAACTTGGGGGGCATGGGGTACGGGGCCTGAGGAGACGTAGACCCCATTTATTCAAGGACGCACAGTTGCTAAAAGGGTGTTTACCCCACTTACTGATCGAGGCTTTGAGAAAAGTCTGTTTGCCAAACGCCTGTCAAGTGATGGGTAACATTAAGGTGCAATGCAACACGCGGTCCTGTTACTGGCACTGGGAATAAAGAAGAGGTGCTCAATGCTGGAAAACTTACCACCGACACGGGGTCCATGGCCTCTTGCTTGACAGGGACTGGGTCAAACATGAGCATTCTTTTAGTTCAACTCTCTAGGGTGCTCTGGTGTTTGGCCTAGAAAACAAAACAAGGGGTCCAAATAAATCCCACGGTTACTTTAAATATAAACTAGTAAAAATAAAACATAATAGTCCTCAACCCCCTTCTCTGCTCCTTCCTCTTCCCTGGCCCCAGAATGGCTGGAAGTTATTTTCCTTACCTATGAAAGATGCCATTTGATAGAATTAAAACCAGATTCCATGGTCGTCAGTCGATGAGAGCCAACTGGCATTTCTAACTCAAAGACATAAACCCTGACATTTCTGGAACAATATGTACAGCCCCTTCTGAGCAGCCAAGCTTGCTTAACATTGCTGTGCAATTCCCCAGAAGTTCACATGATATATGAGTGTTAAACACTTTTCCTTATGTTCATTACAGAAAAAAATCAAGAAATAACAAGACAGGCAAAAAGAAAACCTAGAACCAACCACCATTCATATCTCTTGTTTTTATCCTTCCAAACTCTCTTTTGAAATGGATTACAGCACACATACTATTTAGTACCCATAATTTCACCTGACAATTGATTGTGGAAATGATTCTTTTCCAGCAAGGATGGTTCCATACTGTCGAATTCAGTGTGCCACTGTGCAAACAGATCGGTTTATTTAAAGTATCCCCTTTGACTGGGCACTGAGGTTGAAAATTTTCACCATTATGGATGGCAGTGAGCATCTATCTTTATACTTAGGTCTTCCTGCATATCCTTAAATCTTTTTTAGGGTAAATCTTCTGTAGGGGATTTCTTGGGTGAGAAGTATTATACATTTCCCAAAGCAGCTGATGTATCATCCAGCAAAAATGCTCTTTAATTTCCATGAATAAAACAGAACCCATTTCTTAACATGTCCACCTGCAATGTGTATTACCACTTTAAAAAAAAAAAAACTTTAGTTTCAAAAAGGCAAACTATTTTTATCCTAAATTGATTTAATTATTAAAGTCCAATTTTTTCCATCTTTATTTACCCTTTGCATATCTCCTCTAGAGAAATGCCTGTATTAAGGTCTTGGCGCCCCATTGTTTTCTAAGCACTTTTTATATATGAAGACTATTAGTTTGTATTCACTCCAATTCTTCATTAGGAAATAAGCTAATCTTCAGCCTAATGTAAAGGAAGTGTCCATCTTAATCCTGTTTGGCCTCTCTCTTCTCTTCTGCTGCTGTTACGCTCGTGTTACCCTTACCTTTCCTTCACTGTTGCGGACAGCCTCCAACTGCATTTCATAGGTTTTGGAATCACTGCCCAACTACCACCCAGATCTTCAACAACCTGCTTCAGACACCTACTATCCAAATTTGGCCTAAGGGTTTAGAGCTTTGGTTAAAGGGAAGGTCTTTTCTGGACCACTCTGGTTTCGGTGGGAAAGTGAACATGTTCCAGACTGCATTCTACCAGAAAAGGCCGCAGGAGTCACTGGTTCTAGGTTACCGCCTGTGTTTCAGTCTGAAAACCCCCAGCCCCAACCCCACCTCCACGACCGCAGTCCTGCGTTCACTGTATTCACGCTCTGTGGGTTATGCTAGGAAATCTTCACGCACAACTATAAAAATAATACTGTGTCGTTCTTGTGCTCCCTTGCTCCATTGAAAAAAGACTGTTCTGGGTCTCATGACAACACGTGAACATCGTCATTAACTCAACACAAGGCTCTGACTTCGAATTTTATTCTCCTACATCACAGTATGTATTATTATCTGTGAACACAATTTGATACCAGGCTGCTCAAATCAATGGTGCTAATACCCTCTTATGTATGCCAGCAAAAACAAACCCCAACAGCCAGTGAAAAATGGATGATTTCATAATGAAGAATGAAAACCCCTTTTGTGTCTTAGATCTATTATTAACCAGTTCCCAGCCTAGCAGCTGCAGAGATGGATACGGTTCTAAGAACTGCTGTCCGGTGCCTCCTAGCAGACTCTAAACAAAAGATGTGAGCTCTCCTGCTTCCATCAATGAGGTCAGGTAATTCAGTAGCCCTGACCCTTGGCTGGCCACCCTTCCCCCAAGCCTTTTAAATTGAATTTAATGGCCACCCCTCCCCCAAGCCCTTTAAATTTAATTTACTCTTAGAGATTCATCCACTCTACTGGAGGGTATCTTGATGCAAATCCTTCTAAACAAAAGCAGTCCTATTCTCAGGTGCATAATGAAACAGCCCTGGTCTGGAGACTGAAGTAAGAGACTGCATTCTCGCTATGAAATTTAAAGCAAAGCAAAACTCTTTGCCCTGTAAACAGTTTATATCCACAAATCCGTATACAATTTTTTGGTTATACATACTGCATTCATGGTACTAAATCTGTTGGTTCCAACTTCTGGAGCACCGTCAAGTATTTGCCTCTTTGCTAACATATCTTGCCTTAGAGGTCAGTCCCCACCGCCCTTTAAAAAACTCACACCAGGGTACGCTGGGTGGCTCAGTCTGTTAAGCATCTGCCTTCAGCTCAGGTCATGATCCCAGAGTCCTGGGATCGAGTCTCGCCTCTGACTCCTTACCCAGCAGGGAGCCTGCTTCTCCCTCTGCCTGCCGCTCCCCCTGCTTGTGGGCTCGCTCTCTTACTGACAAATAAATAAGATCTTAAAAAAAACCCAAAACACCTCAGACTGAATTGTCTGAAAGTGGCTAGCAGCCTACATCCTGCCGGAGGCCTCAGTCAGGGCCCTGCAACAGCTTCCCAGCATGTGTATGCCTCACGGTACCCTACACCCTTCACTACCAGGAAGAGCGCGCTGCGGAATCAGGATGGGCTCTGGTTCAAATTCCAGCTCCACCATTGAGCTCATAAAGCCTTTAATGACTTTTCCTAATGCCCACAGCAGTGACTACTAAATCCATTTAGAAATGAATGACATATTAACCTACTACATCTCTTCTCATTTTAAGACATTATTTAAATCACTTGCATTCTTCAATTTTGATGTTTTATCTAAATTTAAGGAAATTAATGCTTCACAAGACTTGAAATCATAAGAGAAAAAAGTCAAGTCTAACGTGGAGCATCTGCCCTAATAAAACTTGATTTATTTGTATTAAAAAGATAATTGTAAAGGTACTTTTATGTGTTCAGAACAGTACCTCAAGAGGAAATCAATCACTGGTGAAGGGATAGGTCTCATTATAGAAGTATTTCAGCCAGTAAGTGAAAAAGGAGCGATAGAGTTAGAATACCTCATTTTCAACCTTCTAAACAAGGCATCGCTGGACAATCGAAGACTGCGCAAAAGTCGAGTATCACTATGAACAGAACCAAACTCACTCACTGTTCATTCACACGTCCAACAGTACTCTGTTCCCAATTTGGTGGCTTCTAAAATGACTGATCATACTTTCAGTGGTCGTCATGGGATATGGAACAAGAGAAGGTGAAGGACATGCAAAGAAAACCGTCCACTCTCAGCTGTTAATAAGGCAGCCCTTCCTGGGAGGGGCTGTGGGGTGGGACAGCTTTACACACATGTGTGCCAATTTTTAAATGTATTAATTCTATAATTAAACTGTTCAATAAAAACAAGGGAGAGAAGCTAAGCTAGAAAGAAACCAAATTTAGGAAGAGAATCGCACACATTAACTCAAATCAGGCGTTTCTTTATTTATTTGCAGAAACTATCTATACTCTGTTACTACTGTGCCTGTGAGACCACTTTGGCTACTGGCGTTGACCTCCTCTTTGGGTTAGGGTCTAGGATCAGAAGAGTGACTGCAATGTCTCCAAGGGGCCTTCCATACAACTGAGAAGTAACTTACGTACTGGAAGAATTAGAACTCACTGGCTTTCCTTATGTATGGACCACCCATGCTCTGGGGATATTGCCATCCTTTGAAAAGAAAGCTCAATAAAATACAAACGCTGTAGGAAATCTATTACACAACACTGACCGCAGTCTTAAATACAACCAGTAGGTGGCGCACTACAACAGGTATTAGAGGCTAAGGACACAGGCCGTAAATTTGAGTTTGCCAACCTCAGGGTCTTTTAAACCTAGTGGGTTTTAAGCGGGCCCAGGACTTCTGTTAACCATTTTATGTGGGTATCACAGAGATGAGAAGCCCCCAAATGTGATTCTGTTTTTTCCAAACAACTATTTTCCAATCATTAACACATTTACATCTTAGTTGTATTCAACTTGCCAGAATAATTTTCCATAACTGGAACAAATGTCATCTTCTCTGTATTATTTTGCTGGGAAGGGCGATACGACTGAATTTTTCCTCCAAAAGGAAGAAACCTATTTCCCTTCACTCTCTCTACTTACACTTCTGACTTTTCAGAAGTCAAAATGCGGGTCAGATTTTTTTTTTTTGCCAAAATGCAAAAAACATGTGATTTATGTATTTAAAAGCTTTGGTGAATCATTTACATACAGTTTCAGAAGCAATATAGTTGCATCTCACAATCATATCCAGTCCACCGTGAGGCCTACTCAACAGTCACTTTATAAGGGTACAAATGAGCAGCCGAGCTCAGAAATAAACACAGCCCTTAATGCAACAGGCCATGATGTCACCAAACCTCCTTTGAAAGTAGCTTGTCTTGAAGCGAGAGCAAGTTTTATTATAGAAACAATCTTATAAATGATTGTCCCTTCCTTCGAAGCATGACAGACACATACAAAGAGAGAGAGAGAGGGGGAATGTGTGGGTCTGAAGCAAAGTTTCTTGTGACACAGCAGGATTTGCTTCTGCTGTTCTCGCTTCTTGGGCACTTTCCATATCTCTCCCTCTCCTCAGATTCTCAAGGGGTTCTGCATTATCCTCCCCCCACACAGCCTGACCCTGAGACTCCAAATTACCTGTCACCCTCCCTCAGAGCAATCCTGGTCTCCCAGCTGATGTCAGCAAGGTCTAAGGAGAAAAACAGTATGACCAAAGCAAGACACCATCTGCAAGCCCCCTTAAATTTTCCCAAGAGTTTGGATGTTAAAAGAGGAAGTGCCCTGCCTTCCCCCACCCTTTACTCCCCAAAGGAATGGCAGGGGGAGAACAAAAACATTTAAAAAAAAAAAATCGTGTGTGTCTTTGTGTGTGTGTGTGTGTCTGTGTGTGATTCTTGGGTCAGAAGGACCAAGGCCAGGCAAGCAGGCCACATCCCTGCAGCTAAACTTCCTTGCAGAAGAAACACTTCTTTCTTCACTTCTGTACCCAAACTCTTTTTTAAGGGCTCCCGAGGAGTCAAGTATTTCATGGCACTTGGCCTGGCCACAAATCCAGGGGGCCAGGCCACAGATGTGGGAAAAGCCACGCTTAGGTTGGGGATTCCTTTCAGAACAGCCAGATGCTGGCCCCTACCTGGAAATGCGCCCCAGTTTTCCCATCACGGGATGATGTTCACCTACCTTTGTCTCCTAGAGTTGGTGTGAGAGGAAAAAATTCCACGCAGTAGTTCTAAATCTTTGCCCCTCACAAATTAGATTAGCCATTTTGCATCAAAATGTTTTGTAAATGGGAAAGAAGTTAATTATTTAGTTTTAGATTAAATATAATGATCCAGCGAGCAAACAATCCGCCCTCTCTCCTCTCTCTGCTAACAAGCCACCCAATTTTACTTTCTGCCTCCACCCATCTGCTCCACCCTGTGGAGAGCTGCCAAGGCGAGTCCAACTTGTCCAAACAGGACATGGCTTCAGATAAGATTCTGCCCACACCCTGTACTTCGGAAAAGACCAAGTGAAGCAATTGATTTTGCATGTAAATAGGGACAGGTGCAAAGGTAACAACCAAGAAATCCCTACACAGTTTGCAGACTGAGAGGCCCAGCTCCGCAGGGGTGGGGGAAGGGAAACCCAAAGCCATACCCTTAGGTAAACTCTCAAGTTCAATGCCACCTGGCTAGTAGCATTCCACACCTTTCTTAAAGAAATTTTTCGCAAATGCAAATCATTTCGCCTCCTAAGGTTACACACTTGTTTTCCTTCTCTGTGCTCTCGGGACAACTTGATGTTTTAGTTTTAGGGGCCCACAACCCAAGATCAATGGAAAAAACGCCCATACTGTGTAATAATCCTGCTGTGTACATACCCTACAAGGCCGGCCACAGCCCTCGCGACTCTCTTCTGTGAAGCGTTATATAATCGAATCCAGAAGGGCTGCGTGAGGCCACACTGCCTCTCATCGGCCTCTGCGCTCAGTGCCCTATCGCTGGAGACCCACCCCGCTCTACCCCAAGGGGCCTCCACCCATGGGCCCCACCCTGGAGGGAGTGGGAGGCTGGGAGGCACCGACCAACTGGCTCCGGTCAGCAGCCAGTTCCTGGAAATTCCGGCCTGAGCAGGGATGGCTGGAACCTTACAAATAACCAGAGAGAATCGTTGGGGTGGTGGTAATTCCCTCGGCTCCAAAGGATTCTCTGAGACAAGTTCACCTCACAGAGCCACCGAACCTCTGGATCTGAAACCATGAGCTAACACAGCCTCCTCCCTTCAAAAGTACACAAAAGGGAAAGAGGAAAGCATTCTGAGCCCCTGCTATGTGAGAGAATTAATTCAGCACGTCCCAAACTCCAGTCCTCCTTCTCCTTGCTCCCGCCTCAAAAAGCCTGCCTGCCTGCCGCCCCCCACCTCGCCATGCGCCTTATTTTCTGGTCATTCACCATGGAAACCCAGAGGTCAGCTTGCAATCTTCCTCACCGACTTTTCTTTCCATTCCTGCTCCTGCCACTGGGGGCCAGGCCCTCAGAAGCCTCCAGACTGTGTGACTGGGTTTTTTTCCTCCACCGGTTTCCCCACCATGTCCCTTCGTCCCTCCAATTCAATCTGACCCCCTTGCCACTGACATTTCTCAAGGCCGTCTTCTCCCCAGTCTTGCTCAAGCTCACAAACCTTCCTCCAAAGGGATCCCCCAGGGCTAGCAGAGCGGGTTCAAGCGCCCACGATCCGCACCCCATTTCTAACCGGCTGCCCCCTGCTCCAAGCGCCCTTCACGCTGGCTGCCCTGTTCCCCCAGCCCCCCATCCCCATGCCTTTGTTCATTTTTGGCCCTGATGCTGGGCAACCAGCGTGGAATGCCCCATCCCCTTCCGGCTTATCTAAATCCTCCTAATTCTTCAAAGACCAGCTCAAGGCCCTCTCCACCCTGTGCAGCCAGCTGACTGTGCCCCAGTTGAGCTGAGGCCGCCCCGTCTTACCTAGATGGGCGGGGCCTTTTAACTGGCTTGTCTCCGACCACCACCTGGATTGCGAGCACCTGAAGGCCAGGAGAGCCTTACATCTCCTTAGGGGAGCAGAGAGGGCCCCTCCCAACTACCCAAAGGAGGTCAGCCTTGCTCACTAGAATGACGTTTTCTGGCAGGCAGAAGGAGGGGCTCGAAGAGCACTCAGCCCATCCTAGGACTTCCACAGTCTCTCCTTTTCCTTTTGCCTTTGAAGACACTTGAAATCTCCCCTAGGTAACAGGGGTGAGGGGGTCTAACCTTAAAGGAAATTTGTTAAACCAAACTTCCTTGAAAAAAGTTACTGCTCCTAACCTTAACCTTGCCTCTTATGGGTCCTCCAGAGACCTTATTAGTATCATCCTCCAAGAATTTTTTATTAGCTACCCAGAGAGATCTTCCCAACAAATCTAGTGTCAAGGTCTCTCACCCTGTTTTAAAACCTAGAATAGGGGAGGAAAAAAAAAAAAAAGAGCGTGAGAAGAGGCAGTTTTGCAGGAGGGGAGAGAGAGCGTGTGTATTTGTAGGTTTTCTTTTAAAGATACTTCTATTGACCATGGAAAGCAAGGGGCTAGGTGATGCCACAGGTTTCCTGCTAATCATCATCACCACGTTCATGACCGAGGTGCCGTTCTTTACCTGAACTGGGTCACTGAATGCCTATCAGGTGGGTGGGTGCTACTTTCCTATTACTTACGAGAACAGTGGAACAGAGAGGTAAAGCAATCTGCCCGAGATCACACAGCTGCTAAGTTGTACAGCCGCGTTTCTGAACCCAAGGTAGTTGGACCTCAAAACTGGTGGACCTGGCACCCTACTCTACTCCCTTCCCAGGCAGAGGACAACATTCCACCACAAATGGCAACAGTGGGCTGGTGTTTCCGCAAACGCATCTGTCCACGGGGGATGTGGAAGGCGGGGACAGAGCATGTACAGTAGCGGCAATTTCACCTCCTCGCAACCGGCCCCTGCTGCCTACCCTGTCTCTGAGTGTGCATGCTTGGACGCAAGATCAAAAGACACACTCTGAAGGCCCCAAATTAGCCTATTATTCTTCCCAGCCAATGCACCTGCAACTGGTCCATAAAACTGCTCAGAAAAAAAACTGGCAGCTCTACCCAAGTAAATACGGAAATCCTCGTAATAACTGTACAAAGGTGGAAGGGTCAGGTCCTCATCCCCATTTTAGAAATGAGGAAATGGAGGAACAGGGGTGAAATGACTTGCCCAGATTCGCAGAGCTGCTTGGAGCCGCAGCCAAGAACAGAAATGTGTCTGCGGCAGACCCAGAGCTCTTTCCGCTCTGCCTCGGAGTCTGTACCGTGGCCGAGTCATCCCAAAGGGGGATCACTCGTGGGGTACAGGGGGGATGGGACGTGTACAGTGCCTGCTGGCCCGTGGTAGGCAGTATCCTGGGGATGTTCCAGAGGGTAATTAAGATTTCAAAATGCCTTTTCAGGTTAGATCACTCGGGACCTACTCCATCCTGTGGCATCACTAATAATAATGACTGCACGTAATTTGAGATTAGCTCTAATGAGTAGGTGCTCAATAAATACTTGGGAGATGAATAAATGAATGGATGTCAAACTACCCTTCTTACACGTGAGGGGGTAAAAAGGGCAAGGGCCTCACAATGACAGTGCAGGTGTCACACAAGGAAGCCTTGCCTAGGGCCCGTGAAGCTAGCCTGAAAATCATCTTCTAAAACCTAAAACGCAAAGTAAACGTGAACCACTTTGAGAGGCTGGGGAGAGAAAAATCCCTTGTTTGGAAAACAGAGCAGAACAGGAACTTGAACTTGCTAAGGAAAGTAGTTTTGGGGTGCAAAGCTTTGGAAGGCATCAGGGTATAAAAGCGCAAGAACAGATAAAGGAGTGGATTTCAGTGATTAGACTCAAGCACACTAGTTAGAAGACAGAAGGTGTATAGGCCAGAGGAGAAAAAACCCACAGTTCATTCACAGGTCGCTCTCCAGGGTAGAATGCGCTGACCTCAATGTCCACTTGGTCTCTTATGTCTAGATTTGGCGATATTCCACTGATCTGGATTGAGACAAGCCCCAGGCCATCCCTGGAGATGCCCAGGCCTGCCAGAGACTGGCAACCTCCTTAAGCATGTCCCAAGGCTAAGCTGGGCTCTCTTCAGTGTCCTCTGGTCAGGGGGTTGCCCTGGGAAGCACCCCCTTTCTAAAAGTCAGGGCAGGGGCTAGACCCAGGTTAGTTCAGAACGCATGGGATGAAAGGCCACTTCACTTGCTATATTTGGTCTCCAGCTCCCCTTAATAATTGGATGGAGGAAATGATAATGTATTCAGCCTGCCAACACAATGGAGTGAGTTTCAAAAAGCTCCAGGAACCTGTTTTGCTAGAAAATGAACTTGACTACTAAAAACCCTGACAAGGGATACAAAATATGCTGATTTTAATTTTTTTTTAATGTTTCATTGAACTATGGTGACATCCCAGAAAAAGCACAGATCCAATTAAAAGGATATTTTTGCTTTGGGAGAAAACAGTCCTAGTTCTGGTGCAGAACTGTGTCTATAGCACTGTGTCTCTTTTTCATCACTACCAAATTTCAAGGAAGGAGAGTTGGGGGGCGGGGAGAGGCAGGGCCACCTCCTTTAGACAATGCTCTCCCTTATCAGGGCAGACTGCTGTCTGGTTTCCTGTCTCAAGCTCTGGCATTACTGCTTCAGATGAGAACTGGGGTCTAAGAAAGGGACAGATCAGGCTTGAAAATGAGAATACTAAAAACCACCACAATCCTCTTGCAACTCACTCCAAGATGAATTTTGACTAGAACATTACACGTTAGCAAACCAGGCATCAATTGCTTTATGAATCTAGGGATTTTTTTTTTTAAAGCTCGAACCAATGAATACGAAGCATTTCAGAAAGAAACCAAATTTCCAGAATAACTTAATTCCTAGTCTTTCAAGGATGAGGTTGCTTATATTTATTTATTTATTTCTTAAACACAACTGGTATGAAAAAACAGAGTAAGAAATACCACCTAAGAAAGCTGTTCATTTTAGCAAAAATGCTGACTTGGAAATATTCAGACAAGTATGTAAACGGGGGTGGGTAGAAATAAAATGGGATTAAATTAGGAATAATGATTTCCATCAAGAGATGAAACTATTATTCCCATCTTCTTTTCCTTTTGTAATTTTACTACCAGACTCGTATAATTTTTCCAAATTGTTCAGCTGAGCTTTCAAATGTTTGAAGTTTTTTTTTTTTTCTGATAAAATACATTAGACCCTACTCATGTCTATTAGCCAACCACCTCCCTCTCCCCCAAAATGGGGAGGAAAGAATAACTTGGAGAAAGCTAAACAAAGGTTCTGTCTACAAAATCTAGTTGGATTGTTAACAGCTTTGGAACTAAAACTGAAAAAGTTGCTTCCATTTGGGTTACTTATGAATTTTAGTGTAAAGGTCCCTTGTGCTATAAGTCAGCTAAATATTTCAAGTTTGCTTCTCCCAAAGGAGAAAGAACAAATCTTATTGAAAGCTTCCAAAATGCCCATCTTTTTTCAAGGAAGGTTATCAGTAACCTTCTATTTGAGTCCAGTAGTTTTCTTACTATCATACTATATATTTACCCTTTATCCATAAAAAAAAAAAAAAGTGGTGGAATGTGAAGTTAAAAACCAAAGTACTATTATCATCAATTTTGGGGAGGATAGGGTCTGATTTGCTGCCTTGGCAACTCTGAATTAATTCCATTAGAGAACACTGTAGATAATTCCTTTGGATTTTAAAGAAAATCCAAAAATAAGTTTAAAAAGAAACTTGCCAGGAGTCTTCTTATCCAATTCCTTTAAGACTTAGTTTCTGAAGAACCAAGAGAAAAAGTTAGTAGGTTTTAAGTAGTTAACCTAGAAATGTGTCAGCCCAGAACTGACAGAATATACGTGGGGAAAAAAAAAAAAAGAAGGGGAGATTATGAAAAAGTTGGTGTTGTAAGACAATAAAAACAAGAGAAGTCTCCTTCAGTTTTCAAAATATAAGATTAACATTTTCCAGACTGCCATGAAAATGAATTTCTTATTTCCAGTTCTCCTTTTCTTGGAGCTTTTTATTCTTAAAACAGGTCAGAAATCAGATGTAGAAAATACATCTTGGTCCTTAGGAAAATTATCCTAGCACTTCCATCTTTTGTCTTTGAAAGAGATGACCCTGGGATTGATTTCCTCAATATATCTTATGTTTGGCTTCAATACTTTTCCTAAAGATTTCTTCCTGAAAACCTAAGTGAGCTTTTCCAATCAGCCCAGGGCGCCAGAACTGGCTTAACTCTCTATCCAGTGGGGCCTCCTGTCTGGAGCTCCAGTGCTCCTTGGGAACAAGGGTGGGCCACAGCCTGCAGATAATACTAAGGTCTTCTAAACTGTGAGGTGCCAATCCCCCCTCCAAAACTGACAGCTTCAGGGCACAACGCCTATCTCTAAACAAACACCCTGCCCACCTCAAAACAAGAATGGAAAACAAACACACACAACCTCCTTTAGACTTCTAGCTAACCTGCACACGCGTTTCTCAAAGTCACACTTTGGCAATGATGAATTTAAAAAGGTACGAGTATTTATTCACTCACAGAAACACACTGGAGCAAAGGGTATATGTAAAAAGGTTAACTGACTCCTCATTATGACATAACACAGGCCTCTTAGGCAATCGCAAGTGTGTGGAGACATGATAACTCCCTGGGTGGGGATCTGGAGTTTAGGGGCAGGGACCACGGCCTGGTCTGGGCTACTGATCTACCAGAAAACAGCCTGAAACAGGAAAGAGCACACATATGCCACTTGGAATGTATGACGCAAACCCCAGCCTTGAAACAAAGAACAGGAAACAGCTCTGCTGGCCGTGCTGGAGAGCGAGCACAGAGAAACATTTAGCCGGCCCTCCCTGACCCTATATTCATGAGCAGCTGGAGTTTTTTAAGACAACAACAGGGGGGTGGAGGTGTTTGTTCTATGGGTGTGAATAATAACACCAGCTTTATACAGGGGACCTGCCCTATTTACAAACAGGAGCCTCTACATACAGTCAGCATCATAAGTGAACATGTGATTTTATCATATGCAGGCAGCAGAGACCTTCCTAATTAACACCAGCCTCCTTTCCAATTTCTTTTGTCTCTTTCTCCCCCATCCCAATGGCTGGTCTCCAGCCAGCATCAAATTCGGGGTTCGGGTAATGATTACTGTTCAGCCTAAGCATCGTGAGGAAAATGCAGAGAGAGCACTGGTAAGAATTCACAGGACAACTGGCTTATCCCACGTAACTGAAAACTGGACCAGTTCTAAGTGTCCCTTAGCTCTACAGAACTACATTCCTAGCCACAGAGTGTGGGCTACCTAGAGCCACCCCCAAATTTCACCATCTTTTTCAACTGCAGAGTTAGAAACCTACCCGCACACAGCTGCACATCTGTTCTCCATGTACACACATCTAAAGAAATTCACCTTTTGAGAATGTGATTGTGCTTCTGACATTTCATCTAACCCCAAAGTGTTATACAATCTGTAGAACAGAGTATCAATTTTTATAAGTTATCCGAAAATGTCTATTTTCCCTTAGGTGTATTTAAGGTAGTAAAATCCATTCACAGTCTTTCCTCTATTATGTCTCTTTATTTTGTTAGCCAGGACTGTTCAACTCAGGTTTCCATGATCAGTGATTTAACAATCTGTGTGTAGACAAAACTACAGGTAAAAAAAAAAAAAAAGAAGAAAAAAAAAAGGCATCACTGTGCCCATAGCAACCAGAAGATTGGGTTTTAATTTAGAAACTTTGCAGTGAAAAAACAATAGCATGTTTTATATCAGACAAGATTTTGTGGTCTTAGCAGCTACTTTTCTTTGTTATTCTCACACTAAAATTTTTATACTTGCATTCTCCTTCATGAAAGCCAAATGTTCCTTAAAGTGTATCTTTACTGAACTTACAAGAGTACATTAGGCTTTTTTCTTCTAATACTGCGGCTGCAAACCCCACTGACTGTAGAACTGGAGATAGTTTCTCTAGAGAGTTGAAATTCATCAAACATCTCATTTCAGGTTTCTGTTAACAGGCTAAGGTCAACATACTCCATGCTTTGAGCCAGAAGAAACTCATTTGTCCATTCTTTCTTTAAAAAGCACTAACTCACAAAATTTTGAAGATGTTAATGTTATCAGACTGTTTTTTCCCCTAAAAGCAAGTCTTTCCTCCGGTTAGGCAGATTATCATCCAGATGGATTTCTTATAAAAATGCTGCTCAAATTCATACAGAGAACACTAAAAAAAAAAAAAGAAGTACAACATTGCTCAGTGGAAAAACCTATAATGAACAACTGCCCTATTCTCCTACTCGATTTTGCTAATAATTATAAACTAAATGTAAACGAAGTCAGAATACCACTACATACTTCTCCCCAAATACCAGACTCTTGTGAGAACATAACCAATATATTTAAAGTATCTTGGGTGATATTAGTGGAAAAATACATTCTGAGCTAGTAAAAATTCAGTGTAAAATGTTTATTTTAGTGCAATACAAGAAGGTGAGCAATTTCCAATTTCCGTTTAACCTGACTTATTAAAAATAAGTCCAGTTCACAGGTTCTCCATCTATTATTATTGCATATTGCTGTAAAACGTAAAGCAGAAGATTCTCCCTGATATCTGCCAAAGAAGTGGATACGACAATTCCAAGTATTATCTGCCATCTCCAAGAAAGCCACTCTGAAATGTAAGGTAAGTCCCAAGGGTCCAGGTCCAGGGATCAGTCCCTCAGTCCCCACAGGGCTCGAGTCCCTAACGCCGCAGGCAGTTGCCTAAGGCGCTCTCCGCCTCCAGCCTCGCTGCAATCCTTGCTCCAGGCACTGCGGCAGGTTCTCTCTGTGCCCCCGAGGAGGACTCTCCAAACCCGGCCAGCTCTTTTCTCCTGCCCCCGAGGATCCAGATGCCCTGGCAGCTCCTGAGCTCCAGGACCGAGAATGGGATGCTGCCTCCAGTCCCAACGGCCCCAAGTTTCTTCCCAGAAGGCCCGGGAGGCTGCTCCAAGTTTGCTCCGGCGGGCGAGCGGTCGCGCGCCCCGTCCGAAGAGGGGGGCGGCGGGGCGGGGAGTGGAGGGCGCGGGAGTGGGGGGTGGGGGACCCGGAGGGGGAGGAGCAGGAGTGCGCGGCCTCCTCGCTACCT
>NC_048228.1:79389247-79417008 GCF_002007445.2 Ailuropoda melanoleuca
GGGGGGCGGGGGGCGGGTCCCGGCCCCCCAGGCCTTCTTTGAAGGCCCGCAGACCCCCTGAGGCAAACTTCCCACGGGCCGGGCCTGCCCCTGGAGCGAAAAGGCAAACGGTAGCAGCGGCATTTGCTCAGCCGGGCCTGCCTGAAAACTTAGCAAACTTCGGTCGGGTACCTCCTGCCCGGAGGGAGAACTCCGGGCCAGCAGGGGCTCGGCCCGGCGACCTTTCATTTTTTGTCGCTTCCCTGGGACCGAGCTGGAGCGTGCTCGGTGCGGGGCGGCGGAAACGCGCTTGCTGTCCCCACCAGGCCCCTGGGAGGACTTGGTATAGCCTAGCGCCCGAGTTTAATGCTTTTTGAATTTCTTTTAAACAGTATTAATGTAATAAAGAATGCAATAAAAAGAACAAAGGACAAATTGGTTCAATTGTTTTAGTCCTGTGTAATGTTTAAAAACGCCCTGCTTCAGTGTATGGCTTGTTATTGTTTCAAGATGTTTTAAAGGCCCTTTAAGTTCACCATTCTCGCTTTGATGCTCCATCCAGGCATGGTACTACTTAAAACGTAGAGATATAGTATATACCGAGCCCCATCTTGTAGCTACGCAGTATTATAAAATTAGTACCGGGTAACCTCAAGTAGTGAAATTGCATGTTATAAAAAGATGCACATAACCTAAAAGACCACGTGGCGAACACCCAGAACTGGTTCCTGAGCCATCGTGCTGTCCCATAAGATTAATCTTCAAATGTAAAAGGGATGAGGAGTTTCTTTTAAGGAGTAAAGGACAGATGCAGGAAAATAAGTTGGATTCGTGTCAATTACTAATTGCAATTCATTGATCCCTGACATCAAATGTCTGATTGGATGGCTTGGATTTGTATTAGCTGAAAGGCCGTATTAGTGATGACTGGTGAAATCGTTTCGCATTTCTCCGGCTCTGTAGCGGGAGCTCCAAAACTATAGGCTTTGCTCAGAGGGCACTAGAGGTGAAAACCTAAAGCATATAAACCATGTTCTTTACATTGTTCATGTGGGTGTGGACCCAAAAGAGAAACGTGAAATAGGTCTGAGAAAAGTGTGATCCAAGATAAGTAGGGAGTGGCTTCGATATGGGAGGTGGGGGAAGGAGGAGAAAAGTTATAAAAAAAGTTTAATGAACACACTGTGTTCAGTGCCTCGTGGGAGACAGCTGAAACACCACTTGTGCAAAAATGAAGGATCCACTGAAGGAGCCCACCATCTGTCCAGGTACCCGAACCAGAAATGCCTGAAGTCATCCTTGACATCCCCCTCCCCTAGCCGGTCAGAGCCCTGTCATTCACTGAATCTTGGACCTCCTCAGTTCCTACCCACTCGCTAACCATTCTCCTGGTCCAGCGCATTGGCACAGTGTCTTGTTGGTCATCCTGTTTGTAGCGGGGGCTGAAGTGTGGGAAAGGGATTGGAGCAAAGGAATAATAAGAATACTTTTTCTAAAATACAAACCTAAATGTGTCAATGTTTTCATTCCATTCCCACCAGATAAGGTCCAAGAGTTTAGTACCTGTGCTGACCTGGCCTCCAACTATCTTTATAGACTCATCTCTTCCTGTTATTCCCTATCCTACTCTTCCCTCCAAAAACACTCAACTTCTTTCCCTCCAACTCACTCTCCCCCACCTCTGGCCCTTCGCACATGCTAATTTTTCTAGGTGCACTAGACTCCTTGCCTTCTCCCCCAACTCCTGACCTCCACTCTCATTTCTGTACATTCTCTCCATCCTTTAATTATTGACTTAAATGACATTGTCAACAAAATGTATCTTGTCTTATCACCATCCCTTGCCCCACCTTTGGATGAGTGGAAGCACTCCTTGGTGCTCTGATAGCATCCATGCTTCACCTCTTGTAATTCTCCCTTATCATTGGTTATTTAACTCTCTTTCCATGACATTGAAATAGAAACTCTGTGAGGGCATGGACATTGTCTTTTTAGCAAAATTGTATCCTCGTGGCCCAGATGTTCAATGAATATTTGTAAAATGAATAAATGTCAGCTATGAATCGGGAAGAAGTCATTCAGAGCTAAAGCGATGAGGGAATTGGCGAGCTTCAAGGTGCCAGTGGCCGTGAACGGTACATACCTTTGAGATAGTGAAAAGGGCATTCTCCCCGAATGTCTTTGAGCAGTAGAGTGAGATGGTCAAAGTGGTGCCTAGGTCTTCTTTTTATCCTTAACATTAGTGCAGTACCCACACATGTTCAATTGGTCAAGACATCCTACATAAACGAAATATTTCAAGCTTGGTCCTTGTGGTAGTGCCTCACTCTTGTTCTTTGAGGACAGTAGGCTGGTCTGGTTCAGGTTGGGGGCAGCACGTACTAGGGGAGGGATTCCCCTCCCTGGCCCGAGCCTTGCTGCTCCCAACCAGTCATGGCAGTCCCTGTGTCTTTTGCCAGTGACTGGCTAGAGAGTAGTTATATGACCTAGTTCTGGCCAATAGGACATGAAGGGAAGGGTGCTGGGGTTGGTTTTTCATCCTGATTAAAGGAAACTCTTGCAAGGGTAAACCCCCAGACCTGCTATGGAAGTTATGTGAGGATGTGATTCTTGAAGCTGTGGCAGCCATCTTGTAATCATGAGAAGAAGGCAAGGTTTCAAATTTCCATATGGATAGCTCTTTTTTCATCATTAGTCTTCAGCTCAAATATGACATCTTCAGAGATGACTTCCTAGACCACACAATCTAAAATATCCCTCCCTTCCCCAGTCTCTGTCTAGTTGTTCTTGTTCAGTTTTTAGATCGTTTTTCCCTACTAGGACCTGGACTCTGTGAGAGCGGGGACATTCTCTTTTTCATTCCTATTTCCCAAGCTCCTACAACAGGGTAGACAGAAGGTGTTCCAAAAGTAATTGTTGGTTAATGGCTGATAACTAAATAGTAAGAGTGTGTCGAAACTGATTCAGAGCTGCGCCGACACAAGCCACCACACACCTCGGTTTTCTCTTCCGTGCCTTGTATCACAGGTAGCTTCATTTCAGGAGGTCTCTTTCCGCTATGCAAAGACATATTCTTGAGATTCCTTCTTCTCCCACTCTCTTTCAGAGCTTTTCCATTCCTTTCCACTGGAAAGTTTCTCCTTTTCATTTGATGATGCCTAACGTTATGAAGGCAGAGAAGCGTCATGTGCTTAAGAACTATGAGCAACACAGATAACATCTACCTTAAAGGATAACAAAGCCGTACGGTTTTTTCTTTTTTCTTCCTGCTAGCTTTATTGAGATATTATTGGCCCGTAACATATGTAAGTTGAATGTGTAAAACACGATGGTCAGAGACACCTATATATTACAAATGATTGCCACTACGAGGTTAGTTAACATTTTCATCCCTTCACATAATTAGTATTTTGTGTGTGTGTATGTATGGGTGTGTGGTGATAACATATAAAACTACCTTCTTGGGGCACCTGGGTAGTGCAGTCGTTAAGCATCTGCCTTTGGCTGGGGGTGTGATCCCAGAGTTCCGGGATCGAGTCCCACATCGGGATCCTCTGCTGGGAGCCTGCTTCTTCCTCTCCCACTCCCCTGCTGTGTTCCCTCTCTCGCTGGCTGTCTCTCTGTCACATAAATAAATAAAATCTTAAAAAAAAAAAAACAACAAAAACTACCTTCTTAACAACTCTCAAGTGTATAATACAATGTTGTTAATTATATTCACCACGCTGTACATTAGATCCCTAGACCTTATTCATTTTGTAGCTGGAAGTTTGTGCCCTTTGACTGACATCTCCCTATTTCCCCCCTACCCCTTGGAAACACCATTCTACCACCTGTTTCTATGAGTTTTGGCTTTCGTAGATTCCACATATAAGTGAGATCATACAGTATTTGTCTTTCTCTGTCTGACTTATTTCACTTAGCATGCTGCCCTCAAGGTCCATCTATATTGTTGCAAAAGGTAGGATCTCCTTTTTTTTTTTTTTAAGATTTTATTTATTTATTTGACAGAGAGAGACAGCCAGCGAGAGAGGGAACACAAGGGGGGAGTGGGAGAGGAAGAAGCAGGCTCATAGCCGAGGAGCCTGACGTGGGGCTCGATCCCATAACGCCGGGATCACGCCCTGAGCCGAAGGCAGATGCATAACTGCTCTGCCACCCAGGCCCCCTGGATCTCCTTCTTTTTAGTGTGTGTGTGTGTGTGTGTGTGTGTGTGTGTGTGTGTGTGTGGAGAGAGAGAGAGAGAGAGAGAGGCACATTTTCTTTATCCATTCATCCATCAGTGGACACTTTGATTGTTTCACTATATTGGCTATTGTAAATTATGCCGCAATGAACGTGGGAATGCAGTTCTCTTTGAGATAGTGATTTCATTTCCTTCGGACATATACCTAGAAGTGGGATTGCTGGATCATATGGTATTCCTACTGTAAACTTTTTGAGGAACTGCCATACTGTTTTCCATAGTGGTTATACCAATTTATATTCCCATCAACAGTGTAGAGGGTTTCCTTTTCTTCATACCCTCACCAATACTTGTCTCTCGTCTTTTTTGTAATAGCCATTCTAACAGGTGTGGGGTGATACCTTATTGTGGTTTTGATTTGCATTTCCTTGATGATGAGTGCTGTTGAACACCTTTTCACATACCTCTTGGCCATTTGGATGTCTTCTTTGGAAAAATGTTTATTCAAGTCAAGTCCTTTGCCCACTTTTTAATCAGATGGTTTGTTTGTTTTGGTATTGAGTTATATGAGTTCCTAATACATTTTGGATATTAACCCCTCATTAGTAGATAGTTTGCAAATATTTTCTCCCATTGTGTAGATTGCCTTTTCACTTTGCTAATTGTTTCTTTTGCTGTGCAGAAGCTTTCTAGTTTGATGTAGTCTCATTTATTGATTTTTGCTTTTGTTGCTTTTCATATCCAAAAAACTGTTGCCAAGACCAAGGTCAAGGAGCTTTTCTTCCATGTTTTCTTCTAGGCATTTAACAATTTCTGGTCTTATATTTAGTTTTTAATCCATTTTAAGTTAATATTTGCAAGTGGTGTTAAGATATGGGGTCGAATTTCATTTTTTTGCATGTGAATATCCAGTTTTCCTAATATTGTTTTTATTAAAGAGACTATCCTTTTTCCCTACTGAGAATTCTTGGCTCCTTTGTCAAATTTTATTTGACTGTATATGTGTGGGTTTATTTCTGGGCTTTCAGTTCTGTTCTATTGCTCTGTGTGTCTGTTTTTATGCCAGAACCATACTACTTTGATTGCTATAACTTTGTAATATAGTTTGAAATCAGGAATTCTGAAGCCTCCAACTTTGTTCTTTCTCAGAATTGCAAAGCCATTTGTTTTGAAATAAAATTAGAAATGCTAGACTAAGGGTCATGGATCCCAAAAGCATTACAAAGGGCCCAGAGATTCTCTTTGGTTTCTCCACAAATTCCACCAATATTATCCATTGATCCATCAATCCATTCATTCATTCAATTTAGGTTTGCCAGAAAGTCTTGAGGTAGAGTTAGGTGACCAAGAGTTATAATAAATATGAAACTGGATGTATGATATCCCCCCTTCCCCAACTCCTGACCCCTCCGGGATCTCTCAACATTTCTAGGACAGATGGGCAATTAGAACTGTCCTGGATTATGGTTGGCAAGACGATGCAATTGAAGGACAGTGGTATAAAATAGTTGAAATGTTGGATCTTGGAATCTAAATTGAAGAGCTAAAAGAGAAGGGGACTCTAGAGAGAGAGCCAAATGATCAGTGAACTGGACGTTTCAAATACATTAAAGAGACGGCGTATTGGGAATAATGTAGTGAATGACCTGAAAGGTTAGGAGGTGAGCAGTTGGAGAGTGGGGACATGTGGCCTTAACATTTGAAGGTGACACAGTACCAGAGATGACAAGGCTTAGCGTGTACCCATGGGTGTGGGAGACTAGAGGGAGTGGTGAGACCAAGGGAAAGAATGACTGGGGTACGGAGTAGGTTCATGGAGCCTAAAATTGCTCAGAATTGTAGCCAGACTTGGGGTCAAGAGCAAGACCGAGGCCCTCAGGCCACATCATCGGTCCATGAGAAAAAGACTCCAGGGAAGTGGTGAACAACAGCCACCAGGAGAGAACGGTTAGACATAGAAAGGGTTAGACCCTTTTCTATGGTTAAATTTGCTTTCCTTGCATCATGATTATTTGAGTTAAAAATAATCATTCATATGCAGTTGTTTAATGGTTATTTTACTAATAAAGTATGTCAATAGGTTTATTTTCTGCTTTTTATTGCAAATGTAGTATTTCTGCTTCATTAAGAGTTCGAATCCCCCTTTGGAGGGGGGAGGACTTGTCAGGGATCTTAAATATTATTTATCATATCATTTCAAAGGGAATATATTATTATATTATTTCAAAGGGAAATGAATTGTAATTTCCAAATCAATGACCTAAGCATATAAAGATGTAGAATGTAGCTTATTTCTCATTTGGGGACTACCTAGATTTCTCCTGTGCTGGGAGGCAGAGTGAGTAAAGAATGGGGGACCCACAACATGAGATAAACTGCTTGCCATTTATCAGCTGGTTTGGGAATGAGTCTGACTCTTTATGTTTCCAGCCCTCCCTTCTCAATGGAAAGACTACGGGCACCAAGTCCTGGACTTAAGTTAGTTGAGCAAGTTCTGATTGAACATTTACCATAGGTCTGCGGTGGGTGCAGGAGTAACTAAGCTAGCAAAGAGAGGGCGTGGGAATCATGTTCTAGGAGAGTGGCCTTGCCACCTTCCTTTTGCTGCTCATTCCAAGTGTGCTGCATGCCTATACCCCAAACTCCGAAGGCCCAAGCGTTTCCCTCTGTGTCAAAGCACGCAGATTTCCCTGTACTTGCCCGGAAAGACTTCAGCCTTTCATTCCTTAGCCTCTCAAGCCGGCAAGCCAGCGAGGCCACACTTAACAAATGCTTTAGAAGTTGTGCTGGGAAACAGCAGATAGCAGGATCATATGTGAACAGTAGAGGTTCTTTATCACCTAGAAAGAATTGCTACCTGAAGACAATATTAAAATCATAATAATGGTCGTATCGAAGTGATAGGAGTAAGGTGACATTTTTTTTCTTTGCCTTTAAATACTTCTCTGTTTTTTTCTTTAATGAGCATATACTACTTTTGTGATTAAAATAAAGTGTGCTTTTAAAAATAGCCGAGAAAGAAAGGTGCAAGTTGTGTATGATTGAATGTGGGCCCTCGAGCACAGTTTTGCGGGAGGGGTCCCTGCAAGCGCGCTGGGCCCAGAGGTGTGGTTGTGTGCGGGTGCATTTTGAAGCAGGGTGGGGTGAGAAGGGAAGGGCTCTCGGAGGGGAGGGCTGTGGGAGGCGGTGAACATCTCCTTTTATTGACTCTTAACTTTTCAACGGCAACTTCAATAGCTGGACCCGTGCAGGTTCTTGGAACTGGAATTCTTCCGCAAGATAATACGTATTTACTTTACAAACCACTCCGAAGAGTCAACGTTAAAAACAAAAACAAAAATAGAAAGCCCTACACATTGGACTGAGTAGAGCCCAAGTTCCTATTTCTCAAAAGAGAAACATACTTCCTGGAGCACAAGGTCCCCTCACGCTCTCCCCGTGGTCTCTCGCCAGGATCTGTTGATCCGGTGGGAAACTTCTAGAGTGTCAGCACTTTCGTGGGGTGTGAATATGTGCGAGGCTACACCTTCAGCTTCCCAAAGCACCATTAATCCGGGGTGGGGGCGGGGGAGGATGGGGGGGAGGATGGCGTAAGCCTCAGCTACTGGGGTTCTAGCTTCTCTCGGATTTCTTTCTAAGCTACATTTGTTTGTCTGTTATTGTTCTTAAAGTTTTCTGGGTAACTATAAGCAACAGACCTTGTAAGTTCCTCTTGAAATTGCCCACTACTCCCCACCCTTATTTCTCACCTCCCAGCATCCTGTTTGTCTCCCTGACTCTGTCCCCCGCCCCATCCCCACCCCCTCTCAGCTTTGAGCCATGTTTTTCTTCCCTCAGTTAATTTTAAATTTCTATTTTTATCAGTGTTCTCAATACCAAAGGAGGCCTGCCATAGATTCATTTTTTGTTCATTGATTTATGATTTCTTCTCCTGTGAATACCTTTAAAATGTGTGTCATGTACTTTCCAATGTGTGTCTCCCCCACCTTGTCTTGAAGACACTGTATTTCCAGAAAATTTGGAAGAGTAGAGAGGATAAAAGAAAATATGGGAAACTTTGAATGTATGTACAGGACCTTTTCTGGTGAGTTTTGCCTATTTAAAATTACCCTGTTATGATAAGAACAAAAAAATCTATACTGTATACTATGTTTATACTCACATCGGTATAATCTTTAGCTTATTAAATGTTAAAGAACATTTCAGCCTATCCATAATTTTACATGAACTATTTAGACTTACATTTCTATTTTGCTCAGTATTGTTGCAAATGGCTCTGTTAGCTATTAAACGCTATGGAATCAAGCATCTCTTAAGTCTTGCAGGTTTAGAGAAACACTAAAAAAAATTTTTTTTAGAATACCACCCATGAAAAAGTCATCAGTACCACTGAATATATGGTTCTGCCTAATAGTCTTCAACAGGAGAGAAAATTCATTTTCTTAAAAGAGGAGGAAAACACTTTCAAACTCATTGAATACAACTTTTGCTACACAGTAATTTATCTAATCAGTTTCCTTTTCTGTACTGCAGATAAGAAAAATAGAGACTCAAAAGAAGAGGTGACTGACCATGATGTATTTCTAAACTCCTTTCTCTGAATACTTCATAGATGTTTGGAAAGTGAAGATTCCCCCCAGATTCACACAAATTTCTCTCCTTTCCACGATTGTTTGTTTGGCAAATTTCTCAAATACAATTCACTTTCTTTCACTTAGTGCTGGGAAGACAAAGGCATCTTAAAGAAGATCCCAAGAAGATTCAGGACACGGGAAACGTCTCCATGAGGATTTATTACCATGTCCCAGGAGAGATGATTTTGGTAGAATCTTAGTTTCCTTCCCTGTCCCCCTCCCCCAATATCTCAAGGCGTTCCCTGTTCTGTTACCTTTGAAAGTACTTTGCCGAAAGTCTAGTCCTCAGGACTTTGTGGTTTTGATCAGATGGTGGTTCTGACACATGAGTAATGACATTTGGATGGACATTATCATATTTCCTAATGTGTTTTTCTTTACTTTCTTCTGTACTTCAAGCAAAAGTACACTTAGAGCCTTAAAAAAAAAAAAAAAAGGCCAGCTAATTTAATCTAGACCATTTGGTACAGATGACCTGATAATTCAGACGCAGTGATTGCTATGTCTGATGCCCTCCCTAAAAACACTGTTGATTATGTTATTTCAACTCTAGATAACAGTCTTTTTATTCCAAAGTCTTTAAAAACTAGGAAAGGAAAGCAAAGTTTGTTTCACTTGTTTTAAAGAAAATGTTTCTTGTATTACCGTATTTTTTTAAATGAGTAAAATTCAGATTTTCCTTTTGAATCTAAGAAAGAAATATTCCTAAAAAGTTTAAAAAATTGTTTTTATACTCTAGAATTACCCCCCTTCAGCTTCTCTGTGCAATTCATGTTTCTAGTCAGCTCGACCTCTAGTAAGTTGTTTGTAAGCTAATTAGGGTAAGGGTTTTATGTATTTACAGTTCCTGTTACAACTCTTTATATTTAACAGACAGTTCTATGTTATTCCGACAACTAAGTGCCTTGACAATATAAAAACCTGTTTTCTCATTAGAACTTATTTATTTATATAAGAATGCCTATACTCTGATTTATAGAGTGTCAATTTGCATTTTTATGTTTTATACCTTATTACATATTACTTGCTTTAGTATCTTTTGCTTATATTCCTGAAAATATAAGCTTTATTCAAGGCAGTGTTTGTTATTAGAGCCTGACTTTTCAGGGAAAATATTATAATTACATATTATATTTAAAATATTGTAATTAAAAGGTCCATTCAAAATGTCCTCTTTATACCACATAAAAATAGAGAGAAAATTAGATTGGGGATTAAACAAGGACTGGCCACGAAAATAATCCAAGATGGTGACATCCATGCTTACGTGGGAGGTTAGGGCCCTCCTTCTCCAATTATCTTTATTTATCATTATTGCTTAGATCCAATTAAAAGGAAAGAAACATAATAGGATTTTTAAAGGTCATATGAAGATAAGATCAAGTGGTCAGAAAGCAACTTGAGGAATATCACACTCATTTTTCCTAAAGGCTTTTCCTTAAATCAAGAGAAAAGTCTTCCTTATACTGGATCACGTTTCATATCAAGGGAATCAGAAAAATCACTGACTGTGAAAAACAACAACAATAACACAAAAAGTAATTAATTCTGTACAGTATTTCTTTTACCTGTAATTGCACAAACACACTCTAGCTGTTTGCCAAAGCCCACAGAGGCAGAGAGCGAATGAATTTCTATATCCTCCTGCTGATTCGGTTATTTGAGGTGATTGTCTATTCGATCAAAAAAACACCCAGAGGAAAGAAGAGTAAGAATCCTTGGAAAGGAAACTCCCAACATTAATTAAATAGGCATTATTCAAAAGTAGGGCATGGTCGATGTTTCTTAGACCCATGGGCAATGGTCATGCTATCCTCTTTGGGGCCCAAGGCACCATACTAACACATCATTACTATTCTCTGTTTCCCACTTGTGGGAGGATTTATGCCCAAGTTGTTAAGAAGAGATTTGGATTTGCCAGTGTCTTCTCTGGCTCTTCATACTGTCAGCGCTGTAGCTAGGCATGAATGCTGATATGCTGTTTTCCAGTGATTTAATTAAAAATCTATCTACCATATTTAGATAGGGGTAGAATTAAGTATATTTCAAGGTTCCTGTCCTCAGAGACCTTAGTCTGAAATGGAAACCAGACACATACCTTCACACAAAGATAACTAATGGTATGAGAAGTAAGTGATATATTTTTTGAATGGTAATCCAAAATGAGTGTGGTATCACTTTGGCTTCAGGGGGTCAGGAAGAACTTCCTCTGAGAGCAGCTGATGTAGGGGATGATGTAGCCTGATCAAGGATGATGTAACCAGAAGATACACAGGCCACTGTGGCTCCAGCAAGGGGGTCTTGTGGACTTGGGGAACAGGTTTGAAAGACCAGTGAGAGCTAGATGGGACAGTGCGTAAATTCAGGCCAAGGAGTAGAAACGTCAAACAATTGACAATTTATCCTATCAGAGTTGGATTTTCCAAGACCAGCTCAAATATCAGGACATTTGCCTTTTTCAATTAAGGTATCTGCTAAGTGCGATTTAATATTTCAAGTTCTACAACGCTTACGTAAATACATTTACATAACTTTGTTTTTCTTAGATTATATCCTGATTTGGTATTTGGAAAATAAAATAATTTATTCAGTCTTGAAATATTTGCTGACTATCTTGTGCCAAGTACAAGACTGAACATTTATGTAATATTTCAACAATTACTTATTAACGGCACTCAGGGTATAACATGGAACAGAAAGAAAAATCTCAGTCCTCATGGAGCTTGTATTCTAGTGGTGTAATAGTTTGCTGGGATTGCCACAGGCTGTCTTAAACAAGAGAAGTTTATTTTCTCACAGATAAGGAGACTAGAAATCTGAGATCAAGGGGTCAGCCAAACTGGTTCCTTGTTAGGACCATGAGGGAAGGATCTGTTCTAGGCCTCTCTCCTTGTGTCTTCACATTGTCTTTCCTGATACTCGTCAAAATTTCCTCTTCTTATAATGACACCAGTCATACTGGATTAAGGCCCACACTCATTTTTACTTAATTACTTTGTAAAGACCCTGTGTGCAAATATGGTCACATTCTGAGGTACTGGGGGTTAGGACTTGAACATATGCATTTTGGGAAGGGGACAATTCAGCCCATAACAAGAGGGCATTGATGACAGAGCAGTGAATAGTCTAGAATGGGGGATTGGGGGGAGGTCCTGGTCACTGTGTGCCAGGCACTGTACCAGGCATGCTCGTGCGCATCATTGCATTTAATGCTGTAACCAGCCCAGGAGGGAAATATCGTTACCTAAACTTTACGATGAGGAAACTGAGGGCTGGCCACGGTAGTTCATACGGGTGTTTGCTTTAGTGGCCCTGTGCTTAATGTTTTCATTGGTCAAAGCCTTGGGAATGAAAATTGGGTCGTGGCTGAATGATTCGGATTCAGAAGCAATTGCTGAATGTTAATGTAGAGAGGAAAGGTCTTTTTTTTTTTTTTTTTTTACATTAGGTTCTCAAGGAAAAAAAACAAAGATAAAAGTAATATTTGATAATTATCTTTTTTCTCTGTGAATAATCCAATATATTATCTTATGAATTAACACTATTATATATACTAACACATTATTACAAATAACCATAGTGATTTATAGTAAATATACAACTATCTATTAAATAAATCCTACATTTTTTATAGCAATGATCACTTCCTTTGGATTAGCTAGATTCAAATAAAGTTCCAGGTCACTTCTGGCCTGTATCTCTTGTTTCATCTCCGGATGAAGAAGCTGGCCTCGGCACAATTCCAATGGAAGGAATTATCATATTACCTGTTTTGCCTGTTTTAATCATGATGCCCCTCTGGTGAAGGAAATGAGATTTCAGATTCAGATTCAGCAAACTTTTATGGGGGACCTACTGTCATGTGGCAGGCAATTTCACAGAAATCCATGCATTTCATAAATATGGAAAACCAAAGGATCATATGCATTTTTTATGAGCATCAATTTTATTCAATTGTTTTACAGGGAAAAAAGTACTTAATCTTTTTTTTTTTTTACTTGAGGTAACCAGTGGATAATTTAAAACGTAATTTAAATATTGAAACAATATAGGTATATATTATAGTGTGAAATGTAACATTTGCATGAACTTTCAAGATGAAACTCGTTTCAAAGGAGTTGCTTTTGTTTTGAGCTGTGCCTTAGTTCGACAGTGATGAGAACCTGCCCTTCATCCGAGCGCCAGGGTTGGTGCAGGGGTCGTCTTGGGAGAAAACCTTTGGAAAGTTCTGAAATTTTCTTCGTTCAGTCTTCATAACCACCATGTGAGGTGTATTATCCTCATTTAGGAGATCAGAAACAGAAGTCTGAATAAATGATCTTGCCCTAGTTAACACAGGGAGTAAATAGCAGAGGCAGGTGTTAAATTCATACTTTCTGACTCCAGTTCTGGGGCATTTTATATTGCACTCCACCCACTCCTTGGATGCAAAGGCTTCAGTCCTCCCGAGGCTGCATAGACCTCACAGTTCTTCATGTCCACGTGGTCCAACCTCATTGACTCATGAATCATGCACTTATTGGTGCATTTAATCAATAAATGTTGAGAGCTTACTATGCACCAGGCTTCATGCTAGATCCAGAGGACACAGTGGTTAGCAACAAAGGCAGAACACAGTTCTCTCCCTCATGGAGCCTACAGTCTAGTGGAAGTACAGATGTTAAACAAATCCCACAAAACACTTGTTTATAAACTTGATCGGTATTAGGAAGCGAAAACATAGGTTGCCGTGAGAGGAAAACAACACGTGAGTTAATTTAGATTAGTGATCAGAGAAGACCTTTTTAAGGAAGTGACCTTTGACCTGGAAGGTTTTGAGCTTGAGTTAGCTAGAAGAGAACTTATTTGCCCTTGAAGTAGTTATAAATTGCGGAGTCTGATGCTGGGCTTGATCTCATATCCCTGAGATCAAGACCTGACCTGAAATCAAGAGTTGGATGCTTAACTGACAGAACCACCTAGGCGCCCCTAACCTTCTGATTCTTGAATCTATGTTTCACATATTCAGTGTTATGCCTTTCCCAAACCAGTCACTTCCCTTCCCTTGGGCTAAACTATCATTTCTCATCCTGTTTTCAACAAATGCATTCTTTCCTCACATTTTCTTGAAATTTTTTTAATCAGGTGCAAGAAAATTACTCAAGTGTTGTTTGTTTTGTCAACTACTTGCCATTTCCATCCCTTAACACAGAAATACCACTAATATAAAAGACAAACATTTTTGGAATCTCTTTCTCTCTCTCTCTCTCTCTCTACCTACCTACCTACCTGTATCTATCACCTGTTTATATTTGGGATCATTTCTTTCTTTTAACTATAAACTCCTGGAGATGGACAGACCTATCTGTGTAAGTTAATATAGCATGTGGAGCTAATAGTAATCACTTCTTAAACTTTTCATAGGCTTTTAAAAGAAGCAAGGCACATCCTTTATGGGGCTGCTAATATGTTTGATGTACCTTTGATATAAAAGCACAAATGAATTCAGAAAGGCACAGCCCAAGATTAGCCTGCTTTCACCTTCTCCTATAAAGTCATCTCTGTCCTTTCTGTCATAACCTGGACATAAAAAACCCAAGTCAGCAATAATATAGCGTATCATCAATTATTTAGGCAAACACACTTACCTCTCTCCACCCAAGTCAGTCAAATCCAACAAACCTCCTTTGGAAAGTCTGAAGACTCAGAATGCACTATCTAGAAAGTTCCACCTATCAAAAGGTGAGTAGAGGGGGTTTTTCTTTCTAGGCATGATGGAGTAACAAGGACCAGACTTAAATGGCCACCATAAATAATTAGAAAGCTGCATAAAATATGAAACAATGGCTTTTAGACGCTGGACAATAGTCTGCATAAGACTACGATTACTGAAAGAAGAAAAACAAATAAGTGAACTCGGTCACTCCCCTGGCTTTCTGCCTGGAAGCAATTTCTAGAATGTGGACTCAGGAACAGGGACCCAAACAGGATCTGGTAGCCTTGCTGAGTTGATAAGGTAGAGGCTGGAGTTTGAAGAGGCTGAGATGGCTAGAGGCAGCGGGGCAGAGTTCTGGGAAGGAGGGGGCTATGCAGAAAAATTGCTCCAGAAATATGTATAGGAATCTCTTGAGTCTTTGCTGAGTAACAGGACACAAGTGTATAGAATGACACTCCACAAGGTTGGACAGAAAAGACTGGTGAGTTATAGGCTGAATAAATTTCAGAGCATACATGAACTGGGAGAAAGTTTGGTTAGCCAAAGGGGAGAGTTCTTGTTCATCCTTGGAACATTCAGTGGATACCCTAAAGTAATCATATGTTAGTAATAGGTCTGAACTATCCTTCCAGTGAGATACTCTAGACCAGGGGTTGGAAACTTTTCTTAAATTTACAGATCACAATCATTTTTGGCTTATGGGTCATATGGTCTTCATTACAACTACTCAAATCTGCCATTGTAGTGTGAAAGCAGCCATAGAAAATACATAAGTGAATGGGTGTGGCTGTGTTCCAATAAAGCTTTATTAACCAAAAACAAGTGGCCAATCTGTGATCTGTAGTTTGCTGACCTCTGCTCTAGAACAGCACTGTCCAAGAGAAATATAATGCAAGCCACATATGTAATTTTAAATGTAACCACAGTACAAAGGAAAAAGAAGTAGGTAAAATTAATAATATATTTTATTTAACCCTACACTTCCAAACGATTATCAATTTGACATGTAATCAATATAAAAATTATTAATGAGGAAGTTTGTGTTCTTTTTCTCATACTAAGTCTTCAAAATCTGTTGTGTATTTTATGCCTATAGCACATCTTAATTCAGATTAGTCACATTTTAATAGCCACATACAGCTAGTGACTACCATATTGGGTAGTGCAGCTCTCACCTCTCTCTAGTAAAGCTTAAAGACAGGTCTCGAAGGAATCAAACTGATGAAACAATTAACTTCACTGCCTGCCAAAACAAAGCCCAATGCTTTTTAAAAGAAGACAACAATATAGACACTTAATAATGTAACAACAACAAAGTCAGCATCAAATAAAAATACCACTGGACATGCTTAAAAGCAAGAAAAAAATACAAGAATAATCAGTTAAGAGAAACAGACCTAGAAATGACAAAATAATGGAATTAGCAGACATGATGTTAAGACAGATTTTATTATTATGTATAAGAATTTAAAGGAAAGGGGCGCCTGGGTGGCACAGCGGTTGAGCGTCTGCCTTCACGCTCAGGGCGTGATCCCGGCGTTATGGGATCGAGCCCCGCGTCAGGCTCCTTCGCTATGAGCCTGCTTCTTCCTCTCCCACTCCCCCTGTGTTCCCTCTCTCGCTGTCTGTCTCTATTTCTGTTGAATAAATAAATAAAATATTTAAAAAAAAAAAAAAGAATTTAAAGGAAAACTAAAAAAATCAGAAAAAATGAAGGATATAAAAACGAACCAATTGTGACTTCTAGAGATTAAAAAAATGCAATATCTGGACTGAAGATTTCAGTGAATAAGATTAACATCAGATTAGGCACTGCAGAAGAAAAGATAAGTAAACCTGTAATCATAGCAAATACATTGATCCACGATGAACCACAGAGAGAAAAAAGACTGAAAAAAAATTAGATGAGAAGAGGCTTAGTGATTGGTGAGATAATATCAAATGATCTACCATAACTGGGAAAGGAAAGAAAAGAGGACAGAAAAATTTTTGAAGAAATAATGACTGAAACACTTCAAAATTTGGTGAAAACTATATTTCATAAATCCGAGAAGCTTAAAAACTCATGAAAAAACCAAGCCATATAATAATCAAATATCTGTAAACCAGTGTTGAAGAGAAAATCTTAAAGGCAGTCAGAGAAAAACGCACATTAAGTACAGAGAAATAGACATAAAACCGATTACAGACTTTATCTTAGAAATTTAGCAAGCCAGGAGACAATTAAATAACACCTTTAGAGTGCTGAAAGAGAAAAGTCAACTTGGAATTCAATATCCAATGGAAATAGCCTTCAAAAACAAAAGTGAAATAAGGGTGCCTGGGTAGCTCATCAGTTGAGCGTCTGACTTGGTTTCAGCTCAGGTCATGATCTCAAGGTCATGAGATAAAGCCGCATGTCCATCTCTGCACTCAGCAGGGAGTCTGCTTGAGATTCTCTCTCTCCCTTTCCCTCTGACCTTCCCCCTGTTCATACACACACACACTCTCTCTCAAATAAATAAATCTTAAAAACAAAAAAAGAACCAAAAACCAAAGGTGAAATAAAAACATTATCAGAAAAATAAAACTTGAGAAACTTTGTTGCCAGCATATATATATATATATGTATATATACTAAAAGAAATGTTAAACAAAATTATTCAGGCAAAAGCAAAACGACAGCAGATGGAAACTTGGAATACCAGAAATGATAAATATGTGGACAAATAGAAAAGATTTGTTTCCTCATTTTTAAATTTCTTTAAAAGTTAATCAACTATATAAAGCAAAAATAATGACAATGTATTTTTGAGATTTATCAAATGCATAGAAGCAATATGTATGACAATAGCTTGAAGGACAATGAGAGCAGTGGAAGTCTAGAGTGTTAAGGATTTATGTTATACATGAAGTTGTATAATACTATTTGAAAGTAAATTATGAGTTAAGATGCGTATTGTAAAGTGTAGCACCATCACTAAAATAAAATAATAAATTAAAATATATCTCACCAACTGTGGAGATAAAATGGAATATTAAGCAGTACCAATTAACTCAAAAGAAGCAGGAAAAGAAGAAAAAAGTAACAAGAAATGATGAGACAAAATGAAAACTCATAGTAAATGGTACACTTAAACTCAACCATACTGATAATTACATTAAATGTGAATGGTCTAAAGACTCCAATTAAAAGTCAGAGATTGCCTGACTAGATAAAAAAAGTAAGATCCTATCATATGCTGTGTAGGAGCAAATCACTTCAAATATATAGGCAGGATAGATTAAAACTAAAAAGAGGGAAAAAGATATACTATGTAAACATAAATTATAAGAAAGTTGAAGTGGCTATATAGCATCAGATAATACATGCAATATAAAAGGAATATACCAGGAATAATGATAAAGTATTCAATTTATTGGGGAGATATGACAATCCCAAATAGTAGAGCTTCAAAATGCATGAAGCAAAACATGACAGAATGATTCAGGGTTCTGGGAATCACTTAAATTCTCTGAAGTGAATCAGTTGTGTGGGATTGGGAAAATTATTTAATCTGTGAGTGAAAGTTTACTCCCTTGTAAAATAAAAATAATCACACATTTCATGGGTATTTTGTGAGGGTTAGATAAAAGTATATGTGAAATTAAAAAAAAAAACAAAACTCAATCTGACAGAACTGGAAGGAAATTTAAAAATCTGCAGTTACAGTTGGAGTATTCAACACTTTTCAGTTATAATCAATAAAGAAAGAAGGCAAACTCAGCAAGGACTTTGAAGACGTGAATGGTACCATCAATCAACTGTACCTAATTGGCATTCATAGAATACTCTACCCAACAAAAGCAGAATTATACATTTTTTAAAAGTTCACCTGGATTATTAATCAAGACAGACCACATGTTAGTCATTAAACAAGTTTAGACAAATTTGAAAGTATTCAAATCGTAGGGTTTGTTTGACCATAGTGAAATTAAATTAGAAATCAATAACAGCTATTTGGGAAACCTCCAAATATTTAGGAATCAAATAGCACACTTCTAAACAACACATGGGCCAGAGAAGAAGTCATAAGGGAGTTTAAAAAGTATTTTGAACTGAATGAAAATGAAAACACATATTAAAATTTATGAGGTGTAGTTAAAACCGTGTCTCAAAGGAAATGTATAACATTAAATGTTAATATTAGAAAATAAGAAAGGTCTAAAATCAATAATTTAAGATTCTATCTTAAAAAGCAAGAAAAGAATATATGTTGGCTAATTGAATTTAAATTTAAAATTTTATTTTATTTATTTATTTTTGAAGACTTTATTTATTTATTTGAGGGAGTGAAAGTGAGAGCCGGAGAGCATGAGCAGGGTGAGAGAGCATGAGCAGGGTGAAGGGCAGAGGGAGAAGCAGACTGTGTGCTGAGCAGGGAGCCCAATGCAGGGCTCGATCCTGGGACTCTAGGATCATGACCTGAGCTGAAGGCAGAAGCTCAACAGACTGAGCCATCCAGGCAACCCTAAATTAAAAAATTAAAAAAAAAAAAAAAAGCAAGAAAGGAAGAACAAATTAAACCAAAAAAAATAGAAGGGAGAAAATAACAAAGATAAAAGCAGAAATCAATGACATATAAAATAAAAATAATAATAGAGAAAATCATTGAAACCAAAAGCTAGTTGGAGAATTTCAACAAAATTTATAAATCCGTACCTGGACACATTAAGGAAAAAGGGGGGAAGACACACATGATCAATATCAGTGACACACTACAGATGCTACTGACATTACAAGGATAGTAAATGGATATTATGAATATTTTGTTGTCATTAAATGCAACAATTTAGATGAATGGGCAAATTCCTTAGAAGATACAATTTGCCAAATATGACTGAAGGAGAAGTAGAAAACCTGAATAAGCCTGATATCTTATAAAGAAATTGAAATATGTAAATTTAAAAATTTCCCACAAAGAAAACTTTAGGCCCAGAAGGTTTCACTTGTGAATTCTATCAAACATTCAAGAAACATACCACCATGTCACAAACTCTTTCAGAAAATGGGAGAATGGAATACTTTCCAACTCATTTCATGAGGCCAGCATCACCTTAATATGAAAATTTGAGAGTAATGTTACAAGAGAGAAAAAAAGAGAAACAACAATATGAGACCAATATGACCCATGAAGATAGACACAGAAATCCTTAGCAAATACCAGCAAATCAAGTCCAACAATCTCTAAAAGAAACAATACATCATGGTGGGTGGTTATTCTAGAAATGTCAGAAAATCTAGAGGAAAACCTTTGAAGGTGGGGGTGTGTGCCAATGGGAAGTGGAAAGGGAGTGTCATTAGCTTCAAAAGTCTTGATTTTCATCCTTATAGCAGCTAACATTTCTGAGCATTTGCCACATTCTGGGAAGCACGTTCAGAACCATATGCGAAGCTCTTGTTTAATCTTTATAAAAACCCTATGAGATAGGTACTGTTGTTGTAGGCATTTTATAAATGAGTAAACTAAAGCAGAGAGAAACTTAAAAACCTGTCCACAGTCCCATAGCTATTAAGATTTGGACCTATATTGTCTGTCTCCATCTCCTGCAGTCTTGGCTAATAATGCACCACTCTACAAAGAACTGCTCATGTTCCCTGCTTTTGCCTAGCAAGGCTTATTTCATCACTCCTAAACATTTATCCACTTTTTCACTCCATAATTAAGAACTTCCATCTGAGTCAAAATATTAAGTTGTTCCAAATGCAAAATACTTCTAAAATAAATGTATGTGTATTAAATTATAAACCTTATAATACTAGCATGGAAGATGTACTCCATTATCCCCTCCTAAATTTTTATGTGGCTACAAACATGGTCTTCAAGAAGTGGGAAAAAACAAAGACAACCCCCCCCCAACTTTCCCTTTCCTATGTGTAGAGCAAAATGCTTTTTTTACACCCCCTCCCCTTGTTGACCTAGAATTCAACACTGGTGTAAGACTTGATGACATATGAGCTTGGGCAAAGTCTTTGAGCCCTGGGAGCTTTATTTTAGTTCTCAGCTTTGTAAAATGGAATGGTTCTGCCTCCCGAGCACGACAGTGTGAGGGTGAGGAAGGTACCCAGGTGAGCTTCGGTATTCTTTTCTTCCCTCTGCTTCTCCCTAATCTTCTCTCCTTCATGATGCTTCTTTAGTTTCAGAAGTTTGAACCTCTCCAGAAAAGCCTTTTTGAAACTTTTTTTGTTCCATGTCCACAGTGATCACAAACCAGTAGAACCATTATGTACATGTATATGTATAATGAAAGTGGTCACCTAATTTATTGTAAAAATTAGGAAAATTATTACTTTTGAAAGTAATAACTATGCTGATCCAACAGGAGTAAACTGGAGCTATTCTGGGAAAACTGAGCCACATGTCACAAAACCACCTAATCTTATTTTTTTTGATGCATTCTGTTATTTTATCCATAGTCTATTCTTTATTTATTTTTATTATTTTTATTTTTTATTTTATTATTATTTTTTTCATGTATTCTAGTTAATTATAAAGATGCTTTTCAGGCTGTATTAAATCGATTTTGTAACCCACTAATGAATCCCTACCCAAATATTTTGATTCCTTCTAAAGAGTGTCTTGTCTGGCCATTAAAATATTCCTAGGATCCAGAAGTGCTCCAGATATGCATACACAAATATGGAGAGGTTCTGGAGAACTGAAGGGGTTCGAATTCCTGTGGGGACACTTATTCCGTTTCTCCTCATTCATTCCTTATCCATCTTTCCTCCTCTCATTCATCAGATACTTTGAGCACTTCCTCTATTAGCAGGGGCTGGAAACAATCCGATCCCGGATACCAGGACCCGGTCCCTGCCCTTGAGGAATTCCTGGGTCCTGGTGGGGGCGGAGGCACCTGAAGATAGATCTTTTCAGGACAGGGAGATAAGTGATAACAGCACAGAGACTACCAAAAGGTCATTGGAGCCTGGAAGAACGATCCCACCAACTTTTCCAAGGAGGAAGGGAGGGTTCTGCAGAGAAGACTGACGTTGAAATGTAGGAAGTTCTTGAGGAAGACGTCGAGGCATCAGGGCGCCAGAGGAGCTACTGGAGCCAGCCTCCGGGCTGCTCCATGTGACGCTCTCACGAGGCGGGGCAGTACCTGGGCTGATGTGCAGCCCCATCCGTTTCCTTGGGGTTTCTCAAATTTATTTCAAACTTCACAAGAGTACTCACACCCCCTTTTTTTGGTCTCCCCAACCTAACTGTCCTATCCAACTTACCCTGCTTGAGTTTTCTCAAAGCACTTTACACGTTCTAAATATGCTATGTCACATTTGGTGTGTTTACTACCTGTTTGGTCCTCCTCCAAGGTAAGCTGAAGGGGAGGATTCGTTTATTTCGTTCACTGTGGTGTCCCCTGAGTTCCTGGAAAAGTGCTTAATCCATTCACAATAGGTTCCTGATAAATAATGGGAATGACCTGAAAGAGCGAATTTCTGTATCCAGGACAAAATTTGTATGTGCTCATCGCTGAAGGAAAGTTTAGAGGAAAATAAAGGCCGACAAGGGACCATTTCTAATAGAATCCTCTTCCTCCCTCCCTTCAACAGGGTTTATTGCTCACCTGCTCCCCGCCAGCCCTGTTTTGAGCACTTGGATTTCAGAGAACAGAACGGATCCTCTTTTCTGTCCTCGTGGTGCTCACCTGCCAGAGTGGAAGAGACGTTAATGAGCTAGGTAATTGCAAATCTGGGATAATTGCTAAGGAAAAAAAAAAATTCAGGATGCTCTGGAAGCCTGAAACTGTAGCTCATGACTTGGGCTGGGAGGTCAGGGAAGTGATTTTTTTGTTTTAAAGGTTTTATTTATTTATTTATTTATTTATTTATTTATTTATTTATTTATGAAGCACAAGAGCGGGGAGGGTCAGAGACAGAAGCAGACTCCCTGCTGAGCAGGGAGCCCGATGCGGAACTCGATCCCAGGACTCCAGGATCATGACCTGAACTGAAGGCAGTTGCTTAACCAACTGAGCCACCCAGGTGCCCCAGGGAAGTAATTTTTAAGCTGCTTAGAAGTGAACTCAGGCAAAGAGCAGGGTGGGAGAGGCAGCATTACAGCAGAAGAAACAGAATTAAAAAGGTCGCAGAGGGGGAGAGAGAATACCTGAGTGTCTGTGGTAGCGGAGCCAGTGGGGAGGAGGGGCTTAGCTGAACAGAAGAGGCGGGCGGGGAAGACCAGGGAGCCCCAGGTGCGCGCAGGTGGTGAGGGTTGGCCCTTTAGCCCAGGAGCAAAGGGGAGCCCTGAGAGGGGTGTCAGCTGGGGGATGTGGAAATGAAAGGTTCCTCAGCCTTCAGTGCAGACGCGGGATTAAGGAGTATGGCCGGGCTATGCGGGTGTCAGATAGGAGGGTGGTGCGGAGCTCAACACGAGATGTGATGGTCCCAGTGATGAAAAGCCGTGGGTACGTTAGAGAAATAATTAAGACATAAAATTGAAGTTAATGGCTTTTCTGCACGTTCAGATAAATTGGTGATGGCTTGTATGTGTAAGGGTTTTTTTTTTTTTAAGATTTTATTTATGTATTTAGAGATAGAGAGAGGGAGGGGGTGGAAGAGGCAGGAGGAGAGGGAGAGAGAGAATCTCAAGCAGAATCCTCACTCAGCGTGCAGCCCATTGGTGGACTCGATGTCACAACCCCCAAGATTATGATCTGAGCTGAAATCAAGTCAGATGCTCAACCAACTGAGCCACCCAGGTGCCCCTGTATGTATAAGGTTTTTGTATGTTTCTATGAACCAAACTATAAATAAAGATGCATTTTGAATTGTTTGTCAGCATTCTCTGTGATATGTGTATGAATATTACTAAGAATTGAGCCCAATCCACGGTGATCTCGTAGCCCCTGAGTGGCTGGTGGGTCTTTCGGGGATGCAAATAAAGGAATGCTATCTGGAAGGCCTGGTATAGACCAGGGGGAGATAATAAAAGTGAAGTGTGTGCTTGTGTGTACATGCATGTAACCAGTCACGGAACCTGGCCTTCACTCCTTTCCCATCTTCCTTCTAGCCCTGCTTCTTTCTTTCCACATCCTCCTGTCAGCCTGCGGTTTAAGATCAGTGGCTCTTAATGTTCCTTGGGCCTTATCCTGATAATAGCATGCATTCAACACACACAGAAAATGCCATATCAGAAATCAGGAACGCTGGGATCCCAGACTAAGAAGTTCTGACCTGTAGAGTTTGTAAAATGGCAATTCACAGACAAAAATAAATATGTTTAGCCAATAAATATATGAAAGATGGCCAATCTCACTAACAAACATTGAGCCAATGACAAAATAATATCTTTTTTTTTTTTTTATAAGTAGGCTCCATGCTCACTATGGAGCCCAATGTGGGGCTTGAACTCATGACACTGAGATCAACACCTGGGCTGAGATCAATGGTCTGACACTTAACCTGCAGCCACCCAGGCACCCCGCAAGATAGCATCTTTTATTGATCAGATCGGTAATGATTGATAAAACCCAGCTTGGCAGTTGTGGGAGGAAATGAGCCCTCCTGTATGTTCAGGATGAGTGCAAAATGGAACAGTTTTTGAGAGAGCAACTAGGCAGTACCTTTCAAAATTTTAAATGCCTAGATCCTTCAACCTAGTAATTCCATCCTAAGAGACTATCCTTTAGGAAAACACATGGATGTATGAAAACACGCAAGGATGTTCACTGCAGCAATGACTAGAAAGTTGGGAACTACCTAAATGATCACCAACAGGGAAATGGTTAAATACCTTTGGGACATACCCAGGCCATATAGTGGAATACTATACAGTCCAAAAGAATGCACTTGATCTGTACTGACAATATATTAAGTGAAAAAGGCATATTGCAGACCAATACAGTCTCTCTTAGAGAACTCACAAAAATATCATTATATATAAATGCTTTGTATATATTTAGAAAATAAATACATGGATATACATGAAACTCAAATAGTGATTAACCCTAGGGAATAGGATTTGGTTGAAGGGATGAGGGAGGGAAGTCTTGAAATCCTCCTTTTTTATTTTGGGCACTTCTATACCGTTTGAATTTTTTTTTAACAAGCCTATACTACCTGATATTCATTCTTAAAAAAATAATAATAATAAAGGTAGTGTAAGAATTCTTCCCCTTCAGGTTCTTTTCAACTGTACAGCTCTAACTTTGAATTGGGAGAAATTTGAAATGGGAGAAGAAGCAAACAGTTCAGATGTGCCCTACGGTCCTCCTTGGATTGAAATATTTCAGTGATATCACATGTATTGGGGATCAAGTCTAAACTCCTTGGGGTGCCTGGGTGGCTTAGTTGGTTAAGCATTGACTTCAGCTCAGGTCTTGATGGCAGGGTCCTGGTATCGAGCCCCATGTTGGGCTCTGTGCTCAGTGGGGAGTCAGCTTGTCCTTCTCTCTCTCCCTCTGCCCCTTCCCCGCTCATGCTTGCGTGCTCTCTCTCTCTCTCTCTGGCTCTCAAATAAGTAAATAAAAAATCTTTTAAAAAAAAGTCTAAACTCCTGAGGTAGCACTGCAGGTTCTCCTAAATTTGGCCACTTGCCTCCCCTACTGTGTCTTCAGCAATCCTCCAACTCACAGACTCTGCCCTCAGCGGAAAGTGCTAGGATGTGGATTCCGAGGATTCTCTGTGATTATTGCTACATGTTGGCTGCCCCCAGGTTGCTCACTTGCCTCCAAAGACATCCTCAGGCACCTAACATTCCTTCTGTTTCTTTGAGACCCAGTTTAAATATCACCTCCTCCTGAAGATCCAGCCCATGGCCAGCTGCAGTCTGCTCTGGGCAGGGCACTGCTCCTAAATGCTCCATGTCCCCAGGCAGCCCCCTGTGTTATATTACTTGTGGTGCCCTACTGCCTCCTTGTTTTAGGATGCTGTTGCCCTCTCGGTGAGAACCTACCGAAGGCAGAAGCTGTGTTTTGTGTCGCTATATGCGCCTTGCATATCCCAAGCCTGGCTATTGGAGGCCCTTACCGAGTGGCTGTTGGATTGTACCACGCTCACATCCCCTCTCTGGGATCCACTCATTGGCAGCCTCAAAGAAATATGGGAGACCAGATTTTAAAATTCCTCACAAACAGATTTTTTACATAGAGCATAACTTTAAATTTAGATCCACAAAACCACAGCACTTTTGAACTGGAAAGGACTTAAGAGTTATCTAGAAGAGTTGTTTTCAATCAAGAGTCTGCGAACTAAGAGTGCCTGGGTGGCAAAGCCGGTTAAGCCTCTAAATTTTGGTTTTGGCTCAGGTGGTGACCCTGGAGTCCTGAGATCCAGCCCCGAGACGCGCTCTGTGCTTAGTGCAGAGTGTGCTTGAGATTCTCTCTCCCTGTCCCTGCCCTTCCCATTTGTGCTCTGTCTCTCTAAAATAAGTAAATTAAAAAAAAAAAAAGTCTGTGACCTGGTGCAAGTCTTCATACTCCAAGGCAAAATGAGAAAAATATGAGCAATAGAGCAGATTGTTAAAAAAAAAATCAAGTTAGATGCATTTGGTTTAAATGATGCTTTCTTATTCAGAGATTATGTCTCCCTTCCATTTTAAGGCTATTTATGAATTATGTGCTTGAAGGTGTTTTTTTTTTTTTTAGTTTAATCGGTCTATTAAATAAAAAAATCTGGAAACCCTGGCTCTTGTGTCTTTCACCTCAGAACTCAGACCCAGAGAGATTATCACTTTGCCCATAGCCAACAAGGAAAAAACTGTCTCAGTCCAGGATTCTTCTGCTGTGCTGTGTAATGCAATTGCGTATGTATACAAATATTATATATGTTTGGTGTGATTGGTTTTCTGTTCAGCATTTTAAATCCAGGAATGCAACAGTCAGTTAACATATTTGTTGTATTACAATGGGAAACAGGCTTGCTGTTTGACAAGTGTCTATAACCATATGGTATTGCTGTCTGTTAGTATTTGGGGAGGTTTGAAGAAATGTCAGAATCTGGAAATTGTATATATGCAATATTATTATTGACTTTGATATGGAAATAAAGACTGTTTACTACCAAATTTTGGATGCTTTCTAAGTTTGAAAGTGTTGTAAGTATCTTAAATAAAGAATTTAAAGTGACTTTGAGTTTGGCTATTGCCTCGATTCTTATTTTAAACATCTGAGTGCTGTCCAACTGGGGAGTTCTACTTCTGAGAGTTTATCACGAGAAAATAATGAGAGATGTGTGTGCAGATGTACATTTAAAAGTGTTCATTAAAGCATTTAGAAAAAAACACAAAGGCCCAGGAATGGAGAATTGGTTAAATACATTTTGACACAGTCCTGTATGGCTGATTTTTGCCTTCTTTTGTATACTTGTGCATATTGTCTAATTTTTATCTACCACACATTATACCTATAAGTAAAAAGTTTAAAAATCTTCCTAGCTTAACGTTTTCTCCAAAATAATGTTTCTTACCTGCTTTTCTTATGCTTTTTTTTTCCCAATTTGACATTTTTAATATAATTGATAGCCCATCAGATTCAGTATATATAGATTCTAAATTTTAGTTTTTCACATTTAGCTTTTATATCTTCTGTTTTTATGTAGTTTAGCTTGGCTTCGTATCTGACACTGAGTGGCTATCGATCAGCCCACAATCCAATGGAAAGCAGTCACTCTCGTTTCGAACACTATAATCTCCGGCAAGTTCGTGTTGTAGGCTTGTAAATTCTAATTAACTATCAGTAAGGTCAAGCACAACCGTAAAGTCAAAGATCTAAGGACATTTGAAGGCATAATTGGTCTAAGTATTTTTCCTCTTTAACTGGCTGCCTCTTAGCTCAGAGTAGGAACGTTGGCCATGGGATTTACCAGAGTGCAGCCTGTTGGCCTAAAACCCAGAAGGAATAGCATCTCCAGCATTTCCAGCCCCCAAGAAAGCCTGTTTGAGAGAGGAAGACATGAGATGCTTTATCACACCCTAGCTATGTATGCCTGTGTGCGTACCTGTGCGTGTATCAGTGTGTGCACCAGCGTGTGTGTTTGTGTGTGTGGCTGAGAGATGAGGGGGAGGGGGGTGGGAGGGAGAGGGGAGGGAGGGAGAGGGGAGAGGGAGGGAGAGAGGAGAGGGAGGGAGAGAGGAGAGGGAGGGAGAGAGAGAGAGAGAGAGAGACAATTAATTAAAATTAATTAGCTGTTCTATGTCGGACTCTTTCTAGAATGTAAGACACCCGAAGACTAGAACCATGTTCCCGTTCCCCCCACCTACTCCCAGTACCTAGCATAGGTTTTTTTTTTTTTTACATATGTAGC